>NC_135658.1:79083675-79383675 GCF_964188315.1 Podarcis muralis
TAGCAAATGTGAGTCATTCTCTTTAGTGACCAGGCAACGCAGTTTTTATGACTGGTAGAAAAGTGGCTGTTTTCTGCCACTCCCCCTTTTTCTTGAAGGTCACCATGTGTGGAGAATAGCATAAGCATGTATCAGCTGATGAGCTGGCAAGATTTTTGTGAGGTAGTAAGATTTTGGGACTTATTTGCAAGGTAGTAATTCAGATTGGTGAGCAGACTGATTGGCCAACTACAGTGGTACCTCGGGTTAAGTACTTAATTCGTTCCGGAGGTCCGTACTTAACCTGAAACTGTTCTTAACCTGAAGCACCACTTTAGCTAATGGGGCCTCCTGCTGCTGCTGCGCCGCCGGAGCACAATTTCTGTTCTCATCCTGAAGCAAAGTTCTTAACCTGAAGCACTATTTCTGGGTTAGCGGAGTCTGTAACCTGAAGCGTATGTAACCCGAGGTACCACTGTACAAGGAAAAATGCATGACATTGTTGCTAACCTTATACACTTCAATAATCCTAAGCTCACACCTTTAAATTCAGATAATCTCATGTCTAATAGAAAAGAATGGAGCCACTAATGATCCTTCCTCTCTCACATACCCCTCCCCCCCCAGCTGCTATGTTTAGTTCCCATTGTTTTAATGATGAGCATTTGAAATCTGACAAAAATGAGTTGAAGGTTCTGTTCAGACCCATATTTATGCATCTTTGAAATCTTGGGTACCGTTCACTGGGGATTTTTTGTCTATGAGCCAGACCGGAAGGGGTGCGAGAGCACAGATGTTCTAATGTACTGCTGCTATTCATTACAGTGAGACTTCAAGTCAGTTTGTTTCTATACCTTTTTATGCTGGAAGTATATCTTAGGCAGGGTTATGAGGTATTCTGTGAATCTGAAGCAGGGGGAAATGTCTGAGATGATCACCACAGATACCTTGAATCCTGAACTAGGGAGCTCTTATCAGCGACTGTGTCAACCAGCCAATTTTTCAGTTCCTCACTAGCTGTCAGGAACAAAGAGATGAGACTCCAGGGCAGCTTCCTTTTCCTGTGGAGGGCCTTTCCGTTCTTTTATTTGATCTTCAGCTGATTTGAGCATTCCTTTCCTGCAGTGAATGGCCTGTAAAGTGGCTCAATGGCCCTTTTGCTTCATATCGTGGGTGTTAAAAGTCTAGGAGAGATAATGGGAGCCCAGGGAAGATAAGCTTTAAAAGGCAACTACAACAAGACAGGATATATAATAAGATCAGGACCCCTCAGCACAGCAGTGCAAAACTGGGGTGGGAAACCTCCGGCTCTCCAGATGTGGACTCCCAGCAGCCCCAGTCAATTTGGGAAGAAAGGGAAGCAAAGATGAGCAAACTTGAATGAGCCGGCATCAGAATGAACTGCAGCGTAGACATGCTCAAATAGCTCCTACAAGTTTTGATTTTTCCTGCATTGCAGAGGGTTGGATTAGATGACCCTTGGGGTCCCTTCCAACTCTGCAATTCTATGATTCTAGTGCATTTCCCAGACCTTCATTTACAGCTGTCTCTGGCCTTTTGGTGTTCTAGCACACAGTTCCTGGGGGGAGAAGTTCCACGGCTCAGTGTTAGAGCAAATGTTTTGCATGCAGAAGATTGCAGGTTCAATCCAGCTTCTTTTGTTGTTGTTGTTTAGTCGTTTAGTCGTGTCCGACTCTTCGTGACCCCATGGACCAGAGCACGCCAGGCACTCCTGTCTTCCACTGCCTCCCGCAGTTTGGTCAAACTCATGCTGGTAGCTTCTAGAACACCATCCAACCATCTCGTCCTCTGTCGTTCCCTTCTCCTTGTGCCCTCCATCTTTCCAACATCAGGGTCTTTTCCAGGGAGTCTTCTCTTCTCAGGAGGTGGCCAAAATATTGGAGCCTCAGCTTCAGGATCTGTACTTCCAGTGAGCACTCAGGGCTGATTTCCTTAAGAATGGATAGGTTTGCTCTTCTTGCAGTCCATGGGACTCTCAAGAGTCTCCTCCAGCACCATATTTCAAAAGCATCAATTCTTCGGCGATCAGCCTTCTTTATGGTCCAGCTCACACTTCCATACATCACTACTGGGAAAACCATAGCTTTAACTATACGGACCTTTTTTGGCAAGGTGATGTCTCTGCTTTTTAAGATGCTGTCTAGGTTTGTCATTGCTTTTAAGTAGTGCAAATAAAGGCCCCTTTCTGAAACCCCTAGAGAGTGACTGGCAGTCATTGTAGAAAATACTCAGCAAGGTGAGCCAGCGAGTCTGATTTGCTATACGGCAACTTTGAACGTTCCTAGTACACATCACTGAGCAACTGAATTGTTGCATACATGCTGTTAGCGCTTCCGGGACTCAGTGTGATATTGCGACAGGTGAGAGCAGTTTTCATAAGCCTTAGCAGTGAGTTAAAACAAAAGCAGGATTTCAGCTTTCGCAGACAGTATTGTCATCTCCTGCCCTCTCCCTTTCTGTGTCTCCAAATCAGCACATGCATTTTGGCCTAAATAGTTAAGCTGTTATTGTTTGAGCCCTGAGGCAGCGCTGGCTTCTAACAGATGCCACAGATTTCCGCACACATCTCACTTCAACAGTGATTATGAGGTGAAAAAGCATTAGTGTTGATGGAAGGTTTGCCCTAAAACAGACGTGGTTGACCTGCCTTCTATTTCCAGCGCTACCTAATAAAAGGCTCTTCCTAAATACTTTTTGAAGTATAAACCCGAGAGCTTGCCTGAAGATAATTCTCAAGTATAAAACACTTTACCTACTGGAAATTGGTATAGAAGTTGTTTAAATAAAAATCATAAGGAGAACCTGGATGGCACTGTCCAGGGATGGGGAACCTGTTTCCTTACAGATGTTGTGAGGTCCCCAGTTTAGTCCCAGCCAGTATGGCCACTGGTCATGGAAGATGGGAGTTGTAGTTCAGCATCTGGTTCCCCACTTGTGGTGAAACCCAAAGCTCCATCCAGGCTAGTACTCTTAACAAGTAGAATATCTGAACACTGCCAAATGCATCTGCGAAACTGGTGAATGGCCTTCTCCTTTTGTCGGTCCCCAGCATCTGATATTTAGAGATTGTGAAGCCACTCCATTGCCCTACCATGACCAAAACAAAAAACTCTTGATAGACCAATCTGTCCCTGAGAAGCTTGGTTCAAATGGAACCTGACACATGTGCCCTGAGACCGTGTGTCTGTGCTGACTGCCCTCAGAGCAGGGTCTTGATGATAGTGCATTTGAAGCAGCTGGTGGCCAAGGTGATGGGAAGTTGTAGTTCAGCAACACCCAGTGGACCAGATACCGTATTTTTCGCTCTATAAGACGCACCCCCCCTAAAAAGTAAGGGGAAATGTGTGTGTGTCTTATGGAGCGAATGCAGGCGGGAGGCTCTGCTCAGCGCTCCCTTTAAAGAGCTGCATGGAGAGTGTGTGCAGCTCTTGGGGGCTTTTCCCTGAGGAGGGAGAAGGGCTGCCTTCTGCCTTAGCCACGCGCAGCCTCTTCCGGGCAGGGGGGAGCCTTCATCCCTCCCCGGGAGAAGCTGCGCTCGGCTATCCCATAAGCCAGGACAGCAAGAGGCTATCCCAGAAGCCAGTTCCCCCTTGCTGTTCTGGCTTCTGGGATTCAGAATATTTTTTTTTCTTGTTTTCCTCCTCCAAAAACTAGGTGTGTCTTATGGTCTGGTGCGTCTTATAGAGCGAAAAATACGGTACTTCCCACACATGCGCTAAGATGAATCTTGGCTTTGCTCAGTGCTGCTGTGGCAGCAAAAAGGTCTGAAGAGGAGCAAAGCAGTCGCAAACTCCTTTCTTTGATACCGCATGTGTGTGGTCTCACTTCTGTAGTGTTTGCTCCCAAGTGTATATAAGATTACAGCCTTGATTCCCATCATCTTTATTGGTTTCTTTTAATTTACATTCATAGATTCACATTATAACATCTCAGTTCTCTTGTGGCTAAACATGTATTTCTAAATAATAATAAAGAAAACAAAAACAAAAAATTGTGCTTAATTGCTTGATTCATTTGTATTCCTTTTATATTTGACCTCCCTCCCCTTCAAACTTGGGTCCTCAGTTTTACTTATTTGAATGCCTCTCTTAACACGTCTATGAGTTTGTTTTCCTATTTTTCCACTATATTTTAGTATTTTTTTCTCACAGAAGTTATTCTAAACGAGTCAAAATTTCAATTTCCCCATAATAGTCTTTCAAATGTTGTTTGAATGTTCCAGGCTTTTAAAATTTTTTGTTTTGTTTGATTTCTTATCTGCCCAGTCAACTTGTCCATCTCCGCGTACTCCATTAATTTGGTCAACTAATCTTTTTTGGTCGGTAAACATTCCCTTTTCCAGTTCTTCCTTTTATTTTCCCCATCTCAGCGTGTTTTTTTTAACTGGGGTGGGATGGGATGTAGAGAGGGGGTGTATGGCAAGCACAAATTGTCTGTGCTTCCATCTCTGTGAATAATGTAACCCCATTCTCTCCAATATAATACATGATTCACTGTTTTGCTTCAGAGAGCTTCTGACTCTGTCCCATGGAGCAATAGCTATAGCAGGTCCCAAGGTCTCATATTCATTCACTGGTTATCAAAATGTTGGACTTGGGATTTATTGTGGGATTTCATACTTAATGCACCGAAGCAGGGATGTTTTAATAACTGACCTTTAGCTGGAATTTACAGAGGAGTCAACGCACAGCCTTTGATTCCCCGCTTTCCTTATTCACTTTTAATTATATGCACACAGCTGGGATTAAACCTTTATACAGTTTTTATTTGATGTTCTCCAACTTGTGGATTATTCAAGTGTAGGCAACATGTTTATCACAGAGGAAACTGGGTATTAGCAGTGCTATTTTTCTAGAAAAAGAGGTGTTGGAACTTATCATGAATGCCTTCCTTGGCTGGATCTACACTGATCTGAAAAAACAATGCCGCTAAGAAAAAGTTTAACAGCTCTCAATGGAATTTCCATGGATTGCTGTACAGCGCCCCCTGGTGTCACACTTTTATAAAGCATTTAGAACGTTATAATGCAACAGTATAGATGAGGCCCTTGTTCTCTTAGAATGGCAATGGTGCCCACCTGAGAGGTGCTAGAACTGAGTTCCGGTGAGTTCCAGCTGGGAAAAAAAGCCCTGAATATTAGGAAGATGAGTTGGAAGGCCTTAGCTCATGAGAACATATTTTGATGTTGTGCTAAGTTTTTTTGAGAGGATCTTGAAAGGATCAGCTCTTGGAAAATTTAACATTCCTAGCATTTTTACCAAATACCGTATTTTTCCATGTATAAGACTATATTTCCCCCCAAATTTTTCAAGTTTAAAATTGGTGGTTGTCTTACACATGGAATGTTTAAAATATAAATTTCTTAATTTTGGGCTCAGAAAATAGGGGTTGTCTTATACATGGGGGCGTCTTATAGACGAAAAAATACGGTAATTATAACTGAGTTACCAAGCCATTCAGAAGAACATTTATAAGCCAGTGGGGTCAACTGATGAAGCTTCTGAAGTGTCAGATACTTCTCTTGATCTTTTAATCTATCTATCTACATATACATATGTCTTTTTAGCTTGATTCAATCATTTAAACAGAATGTTGAATATGACTAGAATTGTATAGGAGAAGAAAAGGGAAACTCTAAGGCTGCAAGGTTGAGATAGAAAGTGAACTCCACCTTAACTGGGATAAGGAAATAGATCCTGATTATTCCTTATGTTTAATTAATATACTTCAGCCTCCTGTCCTCCCAATAATCATATAAGGGGAAGGTTGGGTAACAAATCTAAACAAGAATAAAAACAAAAACAACAACTGTAAAACAAATTCAACACCACAACTGAGTTAAGGATTAGCAACATTTCATTAAATGACAGTAAAGCCAAGTCTCTTAATTGCTTTTCTCCTCTCTGCATTTCCTGCTGTTATCGCTCTGAAACCCCAGTGCCTTTCATCGGACCAATTCCCTCCATCTCTTCAATATTTTAATAGTCTGCTAGCCTAACCAGGGTTAAAAATCATGACCCTACACAACTCTCCTGCCTGTGATATGTGTCTTCTTTCTCTCAGTGTTTTTATTTCAGCTAACAGTGCACATTCTGAGGTCTTCACATTATAGCTTTGGATCTGAGCCTGTTTTAGAAACCAGCCTTTTCCCTGTAGTTTTTTTCCTTCTTCTTCATTCTAAATGTTAGAAATCTCTTCTTGTTTTCCTGCTCTTGAATTGTTCTCTCATGCAGAACAAAAATACCTGCATTAATCTAGCAGAAGCTGATTCCATAGTAGATTCATTACAGCTAGTTCTGTATGTATTTTAAAAAGTTCACCAAATCAGCATTCTTCTCAAAGCATCTCTGCTTAGCGCACGTGCGTTCATTAAAATTCTTGACACATCTGCAGTGAAGAAAATGTAATCTGACTTCTGTAATAACAAACTGGAATAGAGAGACTTTCTGAATGGTCTTTATAAAAAATAACAATAAAAAGCTTAGAGCCATTTTATAATTGGCTCATAAAACAATTAAGCTACTAATGGACTAGGACAATATTATGATTGACAGTTTTATTTGTTTGCCGTCTATTAAGCATCCCAGATGGTGCTTCATGTTGTCAAAGCATCTTTCTGAGGGCTGCTTCATGCTTTACGACAGAAGATCGAGTCCCTGCATTTCCACCAGGGATCAAACACTTAACTGTCAGTAATATTTGGTAGGTTGCGTATGCATCGAAACATACAGTAAATTTCTGTCCAGCAGCCCTAGACAGCCTGTTTCTGTGGCGTACTACATTGATGTTTGAAAAACGTATATTTTAATCAAGCATTGTCAGAGGTATTGTTATTATTTCTTAATTTTCTATACTGCCTTTCATCCAAGGATCGCAGGGCAACTTACAGTATAAAAACGCAAAAATACATACCATAGGAGCAAACAGAAACAATAGCCCCCTTGCAAATAGTTTAAAAGGCCATAGATTGTTTAATTGGCCAAAGGCCTGGGAAAGGAGGTATGTTTTTGCCTGGCCAGTGTGGTGCCCTCCACATGTTGATGGTCTACAGCTGCCATCATTCTTGACCAGGGGTCAGCAACCTTTTTCAGCCGTGGGCCGGTCCACCACCCCTCAGACCATGTGGTGGGCCAGACTGTATTTGGAAAAAAAATGAACGAATTCCTATGCCCCACAAATAACCCAGAGATGCATTTTAAATAAAAGGACACATTCTACTCAAGTAAAAGCATGCTGATTCCTGGGCCATCCATGGGCTGGATTGAGAAGGCGATTGGGCTGCATCTGGGCCTTAGGTTGCCTGCGCCTGTTCTTGACCACTGGCCATGCTTGGGTGGGGCTGATGGAATTTGGAGTCCAACATCTGGAGAGCAACTGGTTGCCCACACCTGATATATGCAGAATCCACTGTGTTGAAATAAGCTAGTTCTGGCAAACATTCACCTACAAAAAAACCACATACATTTTTGTGAGGCTACATCTCCCTGGGCAGCTGTTAGGTAGCATGCTTCAGCTTTTTCTATGAAACAAATGGCTAATTCAATATGCAGAAGAGCATGTAAACTTTGTGGTTTTTAAGTTGAAATTGCAATTAACATTTTAATTAGAAAGCTACTGTGCACATTAAACCAGTTGTCCAATTTTCAGCAGCTTAATGGATGTGTTGCAGTTAAATAACATGACATACTCAAAATGATTTCTTTTCTTTTCTTTTGGCCAATTAAATCAGTGGCACTGTGCCATTCACTTCAATTTTTCAGCAAGTCTTTTTATCAACCTGCAGTGGGAAGTCCACTATTTTTTTAGAAAGAAAAAGGCCTCCCACATGTTGTGGATCACACAGATGTCTTTCCACATCTCTTCCTTTTCACCACTACCACAACATCTGAGTGTGGGCTGTTTCTCTGCACTTCAGAATAGCTTTGTTGTGGACAGATTATTTTGGCTGCAAATAAAAGTTTATGGGTGAATGTTGGGTAAATTTACATTACAAATCTCTACTAAGTAAACTGAAAATTATATCACGGCAAAAGGTGAAGTGTAGTCTGGCACAGGTGAAAATAGAATGCAATGCATGTGATGTTTAATTTTCTCTGTCTTCTCCTTCATCTATTTACCTCTCTCGGCAGTAGTAGACTAGGCTTATCCTTCAACCCATCACATTTGCAAATGATAAGTTAATAATAAAAATAAGATGGCAGCTGTATTCCAAAAACTGAAAGGCCACAGGTTACCTGTCCCTGTCTTAAGAGTAAACTCTGTGTTTGTTTTTAAATGCTGTTTACAAAACTCCACTGATGCATATTTTGTCCCTCCCTATCAGCAGTAATTTGTCATAAATCCTTGATATCAGCTTCTGGCATTTAACTTAGAAAGAAATCTCACAACCCACAGACTCTATGAGAGGAAAACCTTGCTGGCTGGATTTGTCGTTCTGTATTCTTGAAGTAAAAGGAAGACTTGAAAAAGTCATCTTCTGTTGTATCTCCAGATATCTTGTGTTGGTACTCTGTAATGATTTTCTTTCTTTTATTCAGAGTTCTTGAATGCCAAGGCTTGCCCATTGTGAATGGGCAGTGTGATCCTTACGCAACTGTTACCTTAACAGGACCAGGCAGGTTAGTACTTAGTCGTTTATTCTGGTTTAGAATGATTTCTCTCTTGTCCAAAATTACTGGTACACATCCTAAGTGTGTACCAGCTTTTAATCCTATTCAATCAACAAATGTTGATGAAGTCAGGAGAACTCCTTTGTTAGGTGATGCCCGGGGGGATTAACCATTCGTATGTCAAAGTACCAAAAAGAACTGATTATTAGACTGCAAATGAATAAAGGGGGCTTAGTTTTTAGGAGCAGGAGAATTAGGAGGGATAGTACCAGGAAGTGGAGAAGGAACCATTTTGGGCAGGCTGCCTGAAGGGAGGCTGGGAGAGATGCAATGGACTCCAGTGCTGCTCTGCTGTGGGGAACAAGCCCCTCCTGCGATGACCATGTCACAAGAGCATTACCCCTTCCATGTAGACTAAAGGTGTAAATATGTGTAATTAAACCGTATTTCTAAAGGCACGAAGGTCTCTGCTGCATCTTGATTCTCACAGGAACCATAGACCCTGGTTGAGTATTTGAAACCCCCTGGAATATTGGCAGAGATTGGGGGTGGCATCCAGTTTTTGTAACACTGGTGTCAGAAGTGGGATGGTGTATAAAAGCATCACAATTAAAAATGAAGCCAGGATCTTATTAAAGTACTGTGTGTTAGCATCAAATTGCTACTGACCTTTGTTGGGTGTTAGTTTTTATTTTTGGTAACTTAATATTTTCATAGGCTAATTCTTTATATATGGGGCTAACAACTTCACCCTTTTGGTGAACTGTTTGAAGGCTCCTCAAGGTATCACTTTTGCTTTTCTTCTTCCATTTGAGTTCTCCCTCCATCATGGGAAGAGAGAGGAGTACATCATTGGTCCTACCAAGGACCTGTTCAGAGCTCCCTCCTTCCCTATCTGCCATTTCTTTCTGTGTGCAGGGAGACTGGGAGCTAATCTTAGCTAATCACACACTTTCTTCCCTTGGTCTCCTCACTAAGGTAGGAAAGAAACCAGGAGGTGCTGCAATTATTTAAATACAGGCACTTCCTTACTCTGAATATTGGAGGTGGTAGTTCCCCATTTAAGTGTTTAGAACATGTTTTATTTTTTATTGTATTTTTTTTACTACTCAGGCGGCTGCTGTCCTGAACTCCTTTGGAAGAATGGGTGGGATAGAAAGTTAATTATTATTATTATTGTGCATCAGCATTATGATCACTTTAGATGCCGGTTCATCAGGACTTTTAATGGATAATCTGTAACATTTCCCTACTCTGTTTGCTTTTGCTTGCTTCTAAAATATTTTGCTGGTTTTTTTTATGAATGCTACAGATTTTTTTATAGCTATTTCTATGAGTTATGGTTTGGACTGCTGTTTTAATTGTTGTGAGCCACTTTGCAAGCTGGAGAGTGGAAAACCAAATGTAGAAATTGTTTAATCAAATGAAAATGCTGCTTTTGATTCAAAAAAACAATGGGATACCCATCATCTCATTTAGCAGGCCGTAAGGGAGGAGACCAGGGACGCGGGTGGCGCTGTGGGTTAAACCACAGAGCCTAGGACTTGCCGATCAGAAGGTCGGCGGTTCGAATGCCCACGATGGGGTGAGCTCCCGTTGCTCAGTCCCTGCTCCTGCCAACCTAGCAGTTCGAAAGCACGTCAAAGTGCAAGTAGATAAGTAGGTACCGCTCCGGCGGGAAGGTAAATGGCATTTCCGTGTGCTGTTCTGGTTCGCCGGAAGCGGCTTAGTCATGCTGGCCACATGACCCGGAAGCTGTACGCCAGCTCCCTCGGCCAATAAAGCGAGATGAGCGCCGCAACCCCAGAATCGGTCACGACTGGACCTAGTGGTCAGGGATCCCTTTACCCTTTACCTTTAAGGGAGCAGACCAAGCCCAGGGGCCCTGCTCTTAATCTTGTCGTGCAAGAGGTCAAGGTAGATGCAACATCCAAACAGGCCCAGAGTTAAGTACTTTTAAAGTGAAGCAGCAGACTTCACAGGTACAAAACAACTGGCTGTGTTTTGGGTAATCGTTTTTTCTGCCTTTTACTTTTTCCTGCAGATCAGATGTCAAGAAGACGAAAGTTAAAAAGAAGACAAACAACCCACAGTTCGATGAAGTGTTTTATTTTGAGGTTGGTATTGCAGAAGAAGGAGTGATAAATTGCAATGCTGTGTGCACTGAGCTGTCGCCACTGTTGCATGTTGGGCCAGTTGCAACCTTTTAGAGGGTGTTCAAAGCAGAGCCCGAGGTAGCTGTCTGTTGAGGCAGAAATGCATCACTTTTCCAGGTGAATGGAGTTCTTCTGCATAGCAATACCACCCACCCCCCTCCGCAACTTGGCCCTTCTGAACCACTCATCCAAGCTCTGAATTAGTGCTGATAAGTGAGTGCTTTCTAGACTGTGGTTTTATAGCCTCTCCACCCTGTGTTTCTTGGTCAATGGTGGGAGGACTGTCTCACAGGAAATGTAAAAAAGCTTTAAAGGCAATAGCAACAAGCCATTCAAAATCTGAAGGTATTGGTTGCTTGCCAACATGCTGTGACACAAAACCTCTTTCTTCGCTTCAATAGAAAGCACTCCCATTCCTCTGGAAATGCCTAGAACTTTGTGTAATAGGACGTTAAAAAAAAAAAAGATGAATGAAGGCAGGGCAAAGCCTAGCGTCATTCAAAATTTTACCACTCCCACCCACTTGTTTGTTGTTGTCTTGGTAGCGATCACAGTAGGAATACATGCAAACTTGGAACAGAACCTCAACCCAAACCCTGAATGAAGTTCACAGTACTGTTTCCCCCCTGCATTTCTGTTCTAAAAGAGCTTGTTGTAAAGCAAGCTTTAGCATTAGGTCTAAATAACTCCCCACATTGCGTAGCACGCAGCTGCTAACCAGACACGAAGTTGCCTTGTCCTGAGTCAGATCATTAATCTAGCTTAGTGTTGTTCTCTGTTCCAGCCTCCCCCAACTTCTTGGCCTCAGATATTTTGGACTACAACTCCCATTATCCACAACCAGTCGTTTGGCCAAGCATCTGATGCCTTCCAAATGTTGCTGGCCTACAGCTCCCATCATCATGGCTGGGGCTGTTGGAGTCCAAAAACACCTGGAAGTCCACAGATTCTCCATCCTTCTCCCGTATCATCTATTGTGCCTCAGAGCTACCTTTTTAGACTCTAAAGCAGTGTTGCCCAAACCTGGGTCTCCAGCTGCTTTTGGACTACAGTTCCCACCATCCCTGACCACTGGTCCTGGTAGCTAGGAATGATGGGAGTTGTAGTCCAAAAAAAGCTTGGGAAACACAGCTCTAAAGCGTGAGGTAAGGGTGTTTTGTCCTCCTCAGAACTATGGGCCAGTTGTGGCATTTTTTAGCTGATCGACCGGCAATTTTTGAGAGGCACAGTCTGACAATCAGTGCCTCATATCTTCTGTTAGCTTTTCAAACACACATATTCCTCTTCCCAACTGGGAACATGTCCAGCTTTTTTCTTCTTTTTTGCTGATCTCCAAGGTTCCATGTTGCTCCCCCTACCATCCATTTCTGCCTCATGAGTTGATAACGGGGCCTAGCTGCTTTTGTCTTGGCATCTGTGTTCAAAACTAGAAATGGTGGAGGGAATGGACAAGTTGGTATTTGGCGCAAGGAGGCAGCAGCTAAGAAAGGTCGTATCAAAGTCTATCCTAGCAAATTATCTTGAGGCCATAAGGATGGCTGTGTCTGCAGCCTCAAAGACTTGAGTTGGTAAGGCTATGACCAATTTTTAAAGCTCTAATTAAATCAAATTTACTCAGAGTCTGCCCTCTGTAATAGTGTGGATGTGTCCAAAATGAAATTAATTTTGCAAGTAGCTGTGGAGAGGTTTTACAAAACAGTGCAATAATGATGCTGACATAGTTTGGTATATTGAATTACTGTACTCTGTTGCTCCAAGGTGCATTTAAGTTAAACACATAATTTAAAACTGCTTGTTTCCCGTGCTTCTACTTCCCGTTATTTTCACGATTTGCGGGAAATACCCTTTAAATGTCTGTTTGTATGGCTTTGTATTTGGAACAGTAATTTCACCTTCTTCGATTTTAAAAAAAATCAGTTAAATCATTCTGGTAATATGTTTAAAAAAGAAAAATGTATCGCAAAGTTACTTTTGTGTGTGGGAAAGAACCACTTCTGACCCATAGAAACATTTTCCTGTTTTACAACAGGGAGGAGCCTTTGAATATATTCACATCTCGCTTACAAGTACAGTTTAAGCTGTGGTTATTGCTGGGTGGGGTACTGTAGTGGTAGTTTCTGTGTCATCCTCTGGTTAGAACTGAAAACCTCAAAGCTTTTGTTGCTGCAATCATGTTATGAGAAAGATCTATAGATAACCCAAATGTTAAAACAGTTTCCTCCTGTGCTTTGCACGCGCAGCTGCCTGTGTACTATTATAAGTGCATTGTGAAGTGTGTGCTGTTAGTATATTCAGAAGATAACATCTATGTTAAATCAGAAAAACAGCTTTTAGGATATTTACCTCGATCCAAGAGAGTCAAGGTATCAAGATGTAGATTTGCAGACAATATTGGTTTGGCTAACTTATCTCCCAAATACGATAAATTCAACAAAAGGAAAACAAAAACAAAAAACAGATAAATTCCGTTTGCTGTCTTTGAAACCCCTGTAATGACTGGCTCTAAGACCTATGGGTAAACTGGCAAGCAATTTACCCTGATACTGTTTTCTGCTGTCCTTTGCCCTCCCTCCACCAGATGTTTTACCTCAACAATAAGGTAAGAAAAAGAAACTATGACACTCCAGGTGTAATTTAGGTGTAAAAAACAACCTGCTCCTTTTGTTTCCATTCCAATTTTAACGAAGGCAACCTGTATTTATTTTGTTTAATGTGTGCAATAGTGAGCTTCTTCCCCTCCCTTTTTATCCTGATGTCATCACAGCAGCTTGATTTTAAGTTCCATGTGGCAATGTTATTCCTCACTTTTCCAGCTTCCGCACCTAGTGCAGGTATGGGGGAACCCTTAGCCCTCCAGATGCTGCTTAACTACAACTCCCATCTTCCTTGACCATACTTGCTAGGACTGATAGATGTTGTAGTCCACCAATATTGGAAGGTCAAAGGTTCCCCACCTCTGACCTAGTGCCATTCACACATGGCAAACTGCTGTGGGAAATTATATATATTTTTGGTAGCTATATTGAATATCTTCCCTCCCTAATAAACATCCAACAAATTTAAAGGTTTTTAGAATTTAGGTTAGATTTGCCACTTTCCCACAAGATACTGCATTCAGAGTGGCTCACAATTAAGATTTCCAGGCTAACCTTTAGTTTTAATGTGTTTAATGGGAACAATTCCTTTCCCTTTTGAACACCTATTTTATGCCATCCTGGAGAGACATGGGTGGGGGATTGAAACTTAAATTAGGGTGGTAGTAAAGGTAAAGGACGCCTGGGCAGTTAAGTCTAGTCATAGGTGACTATGGGGTTGCGGCACTCATCTCACTTTCAGGCCGAGGGAGCCAGCGTTTGTCCACAGACAGCTTTCCAGGTCATGTGGCCAGCATGACTAAACCGCTTCCGGCACAACAAAACACTGTGATGGAAAGCAGAGTGCACAGAAACACTGTTTACCTTCCCAACGCAGTGGTACCTGTTTATCTACTTGCACTTTCATGCTTTCGAACTGCTAGGTTGGCAGAAGCTGGGACAGTATAATGGGAGCTCACCCCGTCATGGGGACTTGAACCGCCAGCATTCCGATCAGCAAGCCCAAGAGGCTCAGTGGTTTAGATGACAGCGCCACCTGCATCCCCTAGGGTGGTAGTAGCTAAGCTCTTGTGCTGGTAGGGCTTTGTTTCTGCCACAAGCCCTGTGTTTCTCAAGGGTGACACCTGGGCATTGGTACCAGAAAAGGTTGTAGAGCAGATAATTTAGCAGTCGGTCTGTGAGCACTTAGAAACGGATGCTGTGATAACTAAAACCCAACACAGGTTTCTCAAAAGCAAGTTATGCATCATCAACATCCTTAACAAGCCTCTACTTAGCTGGGAAGAAGAAACCATTTTCCAAATCAGATTGTCAGCTCTTCTCCTTTTTCCTTTTGTTTAAAGAAGTAAGTCTATGGTATGAAAATATGGACACTGTATTTTGAGGTTTAGCAATCATCATGATAAAATTGTTGTAGATCTGAGATCACGGGACTCCTCTTTCTTCTTCTTGCTGCCAGATTTTCAAGGGAACATTTAGTAAGGTGGACATGTGGTTTAAACTGGAAAGGGGGATATACTTAAGTATGTATGTTCAGTAATTTATTACCTATTCTAAAAGCTTTTGGATATGGTGAAACAATAGGGGCTTTACACCTGTGAAACTAGTGCAGCGCGTAATCTGATTGTGCTTCCCTATATATAGTGACTGTTTAATGAGATTATTGTTAACTAATGAGATCCTACTATCTTAACATTTCTTACCTGCACTAGGTTACGAGACCCTGCAGCTATAACAAGAAATCTCATTTTGATATTGAAGATGCCGATGAAGTTGACAAGATGGAAATCAGGTAAATTCATTGCATGCACAAACAAAGGCACTCCCATCCCCATAAGGGTTGTGCAGAAAGTGTGAGCAGTCTCCACTTCTTCGTGACCTTAAACAGGTCATTTCTCTTTCGTATTTCTTCTCTGAGATAACTATTACTTTTGTTTCCTGGGCATTGTGCATTGAGCATTTCCAGAGCTCATTGTATTCTGAAATTATGGTATGGGTTTGAGCCCAGCGTCAGCCTACAACATGGCCAGCCAAGTTCTAGGGCCACAGGGAGACCCACCATGGCTGATGCTGCCACCCCAGCAAGCAAGCAAGCAAACAAATATTACTTTTATCGCCCAAAACCAAGGGGAGAAGAAACCTGGAAGAGGCGCTGAAGTTGTCGCTGTCTTTAGTTCATCATAATGGCTCTGGGCAGAGGAATACTAGGTTGGATGTGTGGCCCAGAGGCATTGTGGGTGAATGAAAAGGGCAGCAACTACAGTCGACAAACTACAATGTAGTCACTGCAGCTTCCGGTGACCCTTGCTAGAGTATTTGTGTACCAAATGTGAGGTAACACGTTGTCTATTGCTGTGGTGATCCAGCACAAAAAAAAAAATACTGGAACCTGAACCGACTGGTTAAAACCAGTCAGGTAGAAGTTTCATCGTCACAACAAAGGTTGTTTCTTTGTTTTGGAGCTTGATGGGTGTGTTCCGCTTCCCCTCCCCCCCCATAAAGGTTGTTTCAATTATCTTTATATGACAGAATCTGAAAAGACTCTTTCATTGTGTCTAAGAACAATACAAAGCAGTTCCGAGTCTTGTTGGGAGCACAAAGATTGTATTGTATAGAGGTTTATTAAATGATGTGATGGTGCTTCAGTGATAATAGATAACGAAACCGATTGGCAGTTGTTTGGGGTAGGGCAAACTCCCGATTTTTTGTTTGTTTTATCTTTAAATAATGAGAAGTTCTGTTTTGTAAATGTTCATTCAGTGGGTTGGATTCCTCTTGAGTGTTGATTCGCTTTGAACTTACTATTCCTTTTTTTAAAAAAAACAGCTTTTTGGTTCCTAGCAGAGATCAGCGCAGAGCAAGCAAAATGACAAGTGAATGGCTGGAGGTTAAGCCATTAAGAATATAATGTTTAGAAGGGAAGATAAAAGCTAAACTGGCAGTGTAGTGTAGTGGATATAGAGGTGCTGGTAGACCTGGTTTTAAAACCCCTCTCTTCCCCTACCCACACCAGTGAAGCTCACAGTGAGGACTTGGGCCTGTCTCCCTCTCTCTCTCTCTCTCTCTCTCTCTCTCTCTCTCTCTCTCTCTCTCTCTCATCCTAACCAACCACACCAGAGATTGGGAGGATAAAACAGGAGTGCTCCCCAAACTACGTTGGTCTCCTTCTAAGAGGGATGCAGTACAAACATGCTTTAAAATGCAAACCTATTGCAAAGAGTTGCTGTTGCTTCCTTATTTCTCAACCCACCTAGCAAGAGAGGAAACTCTTAACTTTGATTTCCACCATTCTTATCATACATTGGCTGCCTCGTGCTAAAATGGTTACTGGGTGAAACGCCAAATGGGTTCTGCTGAGCTGCTTTAGTGGTATACTTATTTTTTAACCTTCTGTTTCTTTCTGCTGAACTGGCCTACCCTGTGCTATTTTCAGCTGAGCGCTCTAGTGACTCTTTGAATACATTACTTCCTTTTAAGAATTTCTTTTTTTTTTCCCTGTTAGTAAACTAAGCCTTTAATTGCAGCCAACTCCTATTACGCAGATTTATTTACACATCGTAAAACAAATCAGTTGCATACTTTAAGAATGCTTGTCACTTCTCATATGCTTGCTGCCGTTTTGTTCTTAAGCCTTAAAATCTGTGTTTTTAATTGAAAAAGAAAACATTTGTAGGCGGAAGAAAAGCTATAGCATACAGAAATATAACTACTGGAAAGAGACCATCAGTATATCACTGACTATGTCTGCCAGTAATGCTAAACAAAGGCTTGTTGTTGGCTACAGATTATAGTTAAGAAGGCGAAGCCTTAACCACACCCCAAATTCAGATGATATACTAAGCTACCCTGAGCTAAGGTAGGAGCATAGTGGGTACAAGCTTCTGTTTGGGAGCCAGCACATTAACATCCTGTTAAATCATAGCTTGGCCTACTGTGGTATGCAAACCAGAGCATTACAGGACTCCTTATGCTATAAGCATTTCTGATCAGAATAGCTCATTATTTACAAATAAAGGGTCCCAGTACCTTCAGTACCTTAGGGCCTCATCAAACCTAAATCCGGCCCTGTTAGTGCGTCTTTGTGTAAACTTTCTCTAGCTGTGATAGGTGTGAAGTAGGACAATCTTCATTATGATTTAGGAGTCGATATCAAACTGTAATTTCCATGTAAGCATCTTTTTTAGCTGTTCAGTGCTGGGTCTCCAACCCTTCCTTGCCCACAAATATTACCATGTAGCCCAAGGTGTTTTGCCATAATGGCCCAAGACAAATAAAGCCCAGTCCCCCCCGCCCCAAAAATATTCAGTAATTATATAAATATAGAAAATTCAGGGTTAACAAAACTTACTACAAACATACAGGGGTGCAGCAAATCAATCATTATAAAATGGTAAAATGAAATATTGCAAATGCATTTTGCTGCAATATCTGATCCATTTCACTGTCTGCATCTGTGCATACAAAATCTGTGCTATCAATTCCTCCTTCACCGAATGATCCTACAGCAACGCAGACTATTTTGAACTTTAAAAGATATAATTTTCTGTCTCAGTGGTAGGTTTGGGCGGGGGACGGGGAGATGAAAGTAGTAAAGACACAGACAAACATTTCCTACTTCATATTCTCTCCCTCTCTCTGGTTATGTTACAGAGTTGACCTTTGGAATGCAAGCAACTTGAAGTTTGGAGATGAATTTCTCGGGGAACTAAGGCTACCTTTGAAATTTCTCCGGCAGTCCAGCTCTTATGAAGCATGGTACTTCATAAATATGCCTTATTCTTTGCTTCCTTCCCCATACTTTTTATCATTACAGTACTATAAACTTAAATACTGCTTATCTCAAAAAATACCTTGTTGATCTGATGATGATTATTATAACTACTACTACTGCCATTGACCCCATCATAGCTACCCAGTTTCAATATAGTAGTTGCCCAGCTATCACATGACTAGAGCTGGGCGATTTTTCAGTGCATCATCTGAAACCAGTCTGAAGTTCAGATTGTTATAACTGTTTCAGAATTTTTGAGCTGGCAATATATTGTTCAGTCCCCAGCTGCGGCCAACATAGCTCATTTCACTTCTGTGTGATGCTTGTGCCTTGCAAGGACATTCGATGCGCACCGACTCCCTCCCTCAGCAGAGGGTGCCCAAGAAGCTGGTCGCCCCCTTACCTTCGCTGGAACAAGCAGGCTGCCTGCTTCCTCCCTCCCTCCCTAGCCCAGCCACCCCTCCTTATTCCAGACATCGTGATATACTGCTACATTGTGATGGTTAGCTGGTGATATATCACGATGTCAAAAGCCAGATATCACCCTGCCCTACGTGTGACATGACATTTGTTTGACATCTCTTTAAAAAAAACCCCCTCTAAAAATCCATGTTCTATGTGTTTTTCTCCCATCTGTTAGGTATTTTCTGCAACCCAGAGATAATGGAAACAAGTCACTGAAACCTGATGACCTGGGTTCCTTGAGGTTAAATGTGGTTTACACAGAAGACCATGTTTTCCCTTCAGATTATTACAGCCCTCTTCGAGACCTCTTATTCAAATCTGCAGATCTTGAGGTAAATTTTTGCTTGCAGCTTAGCCCTGTTCCATCTTTATCCTTCACAAATACTTGACATTTTACTACAACCATAGGGGACAGTGCCCCCTACCTCCTTGCTAACCACAGTTAACAGATACTGGATTCTGGAATAATACACTTTAGCTTCCTATGGAGGCTTCCCTCCTTGGAGCAAATTTCACCACGATTAAAGTGTCCCCAAGTTTTTAAGAGTTTTCATTTTACTGCCCTCTTGTGATTAAATCACACAACCAACCCTTGGTAAGTGCCTCATAGGCATCTATGTTAAGTGAACACTGCAGCAAATATACCAAGAGCCTGGCTTGAATCAATAAAAAGTGGGTTAATTCTCTAGAGGGATACAGTCTTCAGAAGCTTTTGTTTCTTTCCGTGTTTAGCCTGTTTCAGCATCTACTGCCCATATACTGGGCGAAGTCTGCAGGGAAAAGCAGGAGGCAGCCATACCCCTGGTTCGACTCTTCTTACACTATGGCAAAATTGTGCCTTTAATCAGTGCAATTGCAAACGCTGAAATAAAAAGAACTCAGTAAGTATAGCAGTCTGCTTATTTTGACATATGTTAGACTGAATGGGAAGTGATGGCTTAGGGGCTTCCACTTAAGAGGGGGAGAAAAGAGAGCTCACCCCCCCCCCCCAGTACTACTTCTTTATAAGGGTTAGATAGCAACTATGTGTAATATGAACGAAGGCAGCGGCTGAGGGGGGAGCCCACGGCCTCGGGGTGTGTGTTTGTGTGAAATCTACATGAGAGTCATTACGGCAGGGTCAGGATAGCAGAATTTTGAACACTGCAGCTATTAGTTGAATGGTTTGAAGGAAATCAAAACACTATTCGTTTTAGGCTAAAAGGACCAGAGATAGGTTTTTGCTTTGCGGTGCAATTCTTAAGGCGTGTTTATTTAAATGCCAGTGCCTATAAAATGAATGAAACCTACTTCCAATTAGTCTTAAGATGCATTTTTTAAAAAATTGCTCATCTTACTTTAAAAGCCCCCCTCCAATACTTTGCAGCTTTTAAAATACATTTGAATTCAAATGCAGGACTTCCAGAGTCATAGGAGCCAATTCCTAGGGGCTGAGGTCCCTTTGCCCCCCAATAAAATATTTGAGGGGTCCAGGTCCCCCCCAAAGTTCATGGGCATTGCCATTCAAATGGTGTGTTGTGCTGTGTTGTGTGATCAATTATGTGGGGTGAGACTTAGCTGGCCTCCCCATATTTTATCCAAGTTGGCACCCCTGCACAGTCACTTGGGTTTTGAAGGAGGATTGGGGGGCAGCCCTATGTATGCTTTTCCTACATTATGTTTCCACTACTCAGGTATTATCCAATCTGCCCTCTGCTTGCCAGTTCAGCACTCCTTCCTTTCCTATCTGTTACACTGGTCCCTACTTCTAAATCCCCCTCGACAAAAAACTCAACTGGAATATCCTAGGGAGTCAAAGATTTTTTTGTTTTGTTTGTTTCTCTGCTCTGTAACAGAGCTCTCTTAAATGCAGAAATTTTAAAACCAGGTTTCCCTGGTTTATGAACTGAGCTGCCCCATATCACAATCTTATGTGTTGATTTCTTCCCAGTACAAAGTGTAAGGGTAACACAAGACAGAAAGCACAGCAGTACAGTATAACTTGTCCCTTCTGATGTTTTCCCGATGTCCCTATTCCTGTGAACAAAAATCTTCATGCACCCTAGACCTGGTATGGTAGATGGAGTGGCTAGCCTTGGATTAGGACTGGGGAGACCTGGATTAATAGCCCCACTCTTCCATGAAACCTGCCGGGTAGCCTTGGTAAACTGATTTACATGATTAGTGTTAGGAATCACATGAGATAACCTTGGAGAAGGAAGGGGGTGCTGATGTGATAGATAACTTATGACAGCCACAAGGCAGTACGACCGATTACTGTGTTCCATCAGGGCTGCTACTGAGCTGTGCATTTATTTGTCTTACAGCCAGTTACCCAACCATCTCCCTTTCAAAGAGGGAGCTTCTTCCTTCATTTACTTTTTCAAAAAGGATGCTCTTGTTTTGTTGTGCAGGCTTAACCGCCAGATAGCTGCTCTTTACTTTCTTCCCACCTTTTCCCTCTAATCCCATTGCCCAGAATAGAACTGGGATAGAAGAGAACACAGGTGCACCTATCTTCTATCCCGTTGCTGGGATAGAAGAAAACACACAGAATCATAGAGTTGGAAGGGACCCCAAGAGTCATCTAGTGCAGGAATCTCGGCTAAAGCATCTATGGCAGACGGCCATCCAGCCTCTGCTTAAAAACCTCCAGTGTGCATGCTTGCTTAAAGCTGGTAGATGTGCACACCAGTTTCCCTGCTGTTTTTAAGACTCATAAAGGAAAACTATATTAAATCACCTCATTTGGGAGCCATTGCGTGAGCTTCCTAGGAGCAAGAAGTGGATTGCAAACACCTGCTACTTCACTTCCTTTGTTGCATGCTGAAGTCGATGGCTGCCATTAGTCTCTACTTGTAATGAACTCCTAAGGCAGCGGATAGCAATTTTCTTATGCACATCTTAGGTCAGGAATGGGAAACCCGTGGCTGTCTAGCTATTGCCGGCTGCGGATCCCATCATTCCTGACCATAAATTGTGCTGGTTGGGGCTGGTGTGAGTTGGAACCCAACCGCAAATTCCCCCCACCCGTGTCTCTGGTCTCATTCAGAGAAGATGGTTTATGTGCATTTGTCAGGGGACTGCCATCGCAATGGGGGGGGGGCAGGGGGATACAGAGAGCCTCCCACGCTTCTGATGAGGAGCCCCTCATCGAGCAGTGGGAAAGCCACACCTCCAGTGGAGCGGGGGGGGGGGAGCCGAGCGAGGGGAGGGCTCGAAGATGCTACTGAGAGCCCAAGCGCCTCACCTAGCCCGGCCGGCCAGGAAACAGGCATGCCGTTTCCGTCGCCCAGTTTGCGCAGAGGGGTGAAACGTAAGGAGGGGAGGCGGAGATTTGGGGTGTCTAAGTTCTTATGCTGGGGGGGGGGGACTGGAAGGGGCAACTCCTGGAATCTGCAAGTGACTAAGACGGACATGAACTTTGTGGTTCTGCACTGTAAATAGTTTACACAAAAACCTGCAGAAGACAGGTCGGAGTCCTGAGCAACCACCTCACCACCTGACAAGCATTCAACTGCTCCAACTGCTGCTTTTATTTCACCATGTTGGTGGTTTATCAAAAGAAGGCTAAATGTTTGGAAACCCTCTGCTTTCAGAGACCCAAACACCATTTTCAGAGGAAACTCATTAACTTCCAAGTGCATTGATGAAACCATGAAACTGGCAGGGATGCATTACCTTCAAGTAACCCTGAAGCCAATTATTGACGAGGTAAGAGCACATTCACAAACCATGTACAGTCTTTGAAGAGACGCATGCACATGGTCTGTCTTGTCATTGTTCCACGGGGCTTATGCCTAAGGTTTAGGAGGTTATGACAGACCCATGTGGTAGTTACTTATCTAGTGAGTCAGTCATAACACTTGAATACCATGGATTTGTATGAAATTAATGTTCTGCAGTGCCCCTCAGATGCAAGCCTTGCATTACAAAAGCAAAGCATTTTGATTCTGGATAGGCATATAATGTGCATAAAAAAAAAAAAGAAACAACTCATTTGAATTTGTGATTATTTTTAGAGGGTGCACGTGTTTTTGCTTGACACTCCAGCAGCATTTCATTATCTCTGCTGCGCAGTTAGCCTGTCCTCCTAATGTCACAAATAAACAGACCACAAATTTCTTTTAATTGATTCAGCACTTTCCTAACTGATCTGAAAATGCCACAACTTACCAAGAAGTCGTGTGTGTGTGTGTCCCCGCCGCAACTTTAAAAATAGTTTTGCAACATTGTTCTTCATAAACAAAAGGGGAGATCGGAAAATACTGTTTCCTTAAATACTTACTTGGTGTTAAGAGAGCCAGTGTGGTGTAGTGGTTAAGAGCGGTAGTCTCGTAATCTGGGGAACCAGGTTCGCATCTCCACTCCTCCACATGCAGCTGCTGGGTGACCTTGGGCTAGTCACACTTCTCTGAAGTCTCTCAGCCCCACTCACCTCACAGAGTGTTTGTTGTGGGGGAGGAAGGGAAAGGAGAATGTTAGCCGCTTTGAGACTCCTTATGATAAAGGATATCATAAGTGATAAAGCGGGATATCAAATCCAAACTCTTCTTCTTCTTCTTATCTCCTTTTTAGCCATAAATTAATTTTTCACTGAAGTTCAGTGCAGATACTTATGTTAGCATTAGCTGGCTCCTTGGAAACTATGGTTTCTAAATTGGTAGCCAGCCCCTCCTCCCTCCCGCTTTAATTCCCCCACCTTCCTTCATCTGCTCTAACCAAAATACAGGTTGTACACCTGTACACATTTACCTGAGAGTAAATCCATTAAACTCTCTGTGGCTTAATTCTGTGTAGATGTGTATAGATGTGTGCTCTTAGTGTTGTAATGTCAACACTAATTACATATAACAGTGTTTATCTGTAATGTCACTAACCATGGTCAGTTGAGGACTTCCCATCTTAACCAGTATATTAAACCAGGGTTTGAAGTATGTTTGTTAAATTTTCTTGACGAGGCAGCCATGGTTAGTGATGTTGAATTACTGAGCCACATGTAAAAACATAAGGAAAAGACAGAAACTCACTTGACTGGGGCTTATTCCTGATTTGGGGGGGGGGAAGTTTTGTTTTATATAGCGAAATTAATCTTCAGAGGAGCTAAGAAAAAATTAATTCTATGCTGTAAAAACAAAACAAAAAGCTAACCAGCCCAAAGCTGTTAAATTGCAATTTGTTAAATAAATAACTGATTCTAAGGGGTCAAATCTCACCCAAAGATAATTCAGTATATTGATTTTGAATTATTTCAATTTATTCTAGATTTGCCAAGTTCATAAATCTTGTGAAATTGATCCTGTGAAGTTGAAAGATGCTGAAAATTTGGATAATAACCGGGTATGCAGTTCATTTTGTAGATGAAAGCCCAGGTTTCCAGTTAATTCACTTACTACTGTCTGATATGCATTTAGCATCAGTTGTGTGCTAGGTGCTATACAGGCCATCTTTTGCAGCTGGGTTAAGTGGCAGTGAGTAAATGTGCTACTCTTCTATACAATACTGGGCTGTATGATATATCTATAACAGTTTCCAGAAGTTTTCTGGCAGATATTGCCATATAAATACAACAATATAAATTCAACAGATATTGCCATATAAATACAACTGTTTCATATGTTAACATGTCCATATATAAAACAAAGTAACATGCTGATGATAATGTCAGATGATATCTATGTGGGTTTTCACTGCACTGATTCACACTGGAAAGTTGCAATTTCGAACATGAAAAGTGGGTTGTGTACACAGCGAAACAAAGCAAAAAAAATTTTTTCACACATGTAGGATCATTTCACATGTCAATTATATTTGGGCTTCCTTCATGCAAGCACCTTATTTGTGGGTATCTCATAATACGTGATCTTAGGTTAGAAGTGCTTGCACGGTTGTTTTATCTATTATTATTATTTTTCCCCCTCCTAGGAAAATCTTAGGCAATATGTAGACCGGATTTTCACAGTCATTACAAAGTCTGGGGTCCGTTGCCCTACAGTGATGTGCGATATCTTTTTTTCACTGAGGGAGTCCGCTGCCATACGCTTTCAAGGTACGTTCCTGTGTAAAGTTAAAATTGTAAAACCTCGGAAAATAATGTTAAGGTGATTATCACAGTTGCACCAGCCAGAACACTACACACTTCTAATGTATGTGCAGTGATTGTGTGCTGCTAATAGCCTGACTATGACGTGCTGCACACGGTGGGTCTCTGTTGTGAAGAAGTCAGGCTCCAGTTCTTGAAGAACTCTGGCTCTTTCTCCGAGTTATTCCAGCCCGCCAACCCAGTGGTTTCTTTCATTTTCCATTTTCACCTTAAGAACAGTGTAAGTTGCTGAGTTAACTCGGGTCACATAAGTTCTACCCCTAGCCATTGACTGAGGGCCAAACTACACATTACTCTCAAGGTGTAGCATGCAGCTATTTCTCTGGTTTTTCTTAAATTAATTACAGGTGTGTAGGGAGGGGGCTTGTTCTCGAGACTGCAGAGCATGGGTTGTGGAAGTTTATCCCTGCCCTCCCCAGCCACAGCCCCTTCCACAGTGCCCCCCTTCTCATACACAGCTATGAAGCTAAACAAAATATTTTTCATTTGGGACTTTTTTTTAAAAGTAAGCCTTATGCTGTCCCAGTAACAATCACCCCCTCTCCAAGCCTGTAGGTAACTACAGGTTACAGACCCAGAAATAGTACCTCAGGTTAAGAACTTTGCTTCAGGATGAGAACAGAAATCATGGCACAGCAGCAGTGGGGGACCCCATTAGCTAAAGTGATACCTCAGGTTAACAACAGTTTCAGGTTAAGAATGGACCTCCAGAACGAATTAAGTTCTTAACCCGAGGTACCACTGTACAGAAAAACATGAGCCTGAATGCAACACATTAAACGTAACATGTTGCTTGACCGGTGTTAGAAACTAAGATAAATAAGCTAGGTGCCAAATGGCTCCTTAAACCAGGGTTACAGTTGCCAAAACAGAATGCCTAGTTGCCATTTGGGGGCTAGACGGCTCAAAAGTAGTATTTTTCAATACGGCTTTTTGGTTCCTGAAATTCATTCAGATTGTGCAGATAAAATGTAATGGATAGAATTCTACAGGATATGTTGTTAGTGTCAGGATCCTTCCCACATGTCAAAAAAGGTTATAGTGGTACCTTGGGTTAAGAACTTAATTCGTTCTGGAAGTCCATTCTTAACCTGAAACTGTTCTTAACCTGAGGTACCACTTTAGCTAATGGGGCCTCCCACTGCCACCACACAATTTCTGTTCTCGTCCTGAAGCAAAGTTATTAACCTGAGGTACTATTTCTGGGTTAACAGAGTCTGTAGCCTGAAGCGTCTGTAACCTGAAGCGTCTGCAACCCCGAGGTACCACTGTATTTGTGTTCTGTTAGCCCAAAAATGGAAAACAAGTGAGGTCCCAACTAAAGAAGAATGGAAACGTAAACTGATGGAATATGCGCAGCTTGCAGACCTAACATATAGAATAAGAGAACAAGAACAACATACGTTTAAAGAAGATTGGAAAATGTTTATTGATTATATGGGGGGGAATTGTGTATACTTGAAAACGTTGGAACCGTTAAGATAAATTCAACAGTGTAAATAAGTTGTGATGGATGTAATGGAATACTGAATGGTTTATGTAAAATATGCAGGGATTTGTGCTGTGCCAAATGAACCATGGAAAGAGAAGATGGGAAGTCATTGATATTTTAAAGTTGTTTAAAATAATATTCTAAAATGTAAAACAGAAAATTTAATAAAAATTATGGGGGGGGGGGAGAAAACAGTCAAGATCCAAGGATCCCCTGGCATGCACCTCCAGATGGTAGAGATGTTGGGTGTAATCCTGGCACCCAGGCGTCTTTACTCACTCTTTGTGACTTTATCTAAAGCTTTTTAAGCATGGAATTGTAATGGGTTTGTGTTCTGTTTTTAAAATTGCAGATGATCCAGATGTTAGGTATACAGCAGTAAGCAGCTTCATTTTTCTGAGATTCTTTGCACCTGCGATTCTTTCTCCAAATCTCTTTCATCTTACACCTCATCACCCGGTGAGTGTTGCATCTTGCCGTCCTCTGCTGGAAGCCCTGTGCCTTGCTTTCCACTGTTGGCAGTTTTTCTCCAGTCTGCCTCTTGAGTAAATAAAGATAAAAAGTTGTGCCTGGTTATGTATACACAACCGATGAATCCTTTTCATTTTGGACATGTTACAAGGCGCACAGAGACAAGAAGATTTGACTGCAGGGCCTTAAAACCTCAACCAGTTGCAAGGAAGATTCTGTCTCTTTGAAACTCCTTCTCCTCGCAATAGTTCAAGAGCATTAATGGCCAATCTGACAATGTATGATTTCTTTCCATAGCTGTAGCTCTGAACTATGAAACATCAAGTTAGTGGATGGCACAGAGCATTATAAGAACGCTGGGTTGCATCCAGTGATACCGTTCCTCAAATAGGAGGTGTCCTTCCATTCTTTGGAACAGAAGAGGAGGAGGCAAGATTTTTGCAGCCCCTGAAAATCATCTCCAGAGGGTTAGGGAACTCTTTAGTTTGGGAAGTTGGTAAAGCAGTTAAAACTCCCGCCACCTCCCCTTCCATTAGCAGATGCCTCTGCTAAATCAAAAACAGTTCTGTGGTCAAGACTCCTAGGGCACTATCAGAATCATCCCTCTGTTTTTGAAGATGTTGTAGAATGCTACCATTCCTAAGAAAATGACAATTATTCCTTTTTCCTTTTTTAAACGAGTAATAACTGCACTGGAAATCATATTTGTGACATGCTGCTAGACCAGTTCTGCTCTCACAATAAATCAAAGAGATCTTGCTAGATAAGAATTGCCTTTACGTGAAACCAAGCTGAGCCCACCTTTCAGATGGTGGGCTGGAAACTGCTTTACACTGGTTATAGGTGAACCCCACCTATAGGTTTATGTTTCTATGAGCTCTCAAACAGCTTCTAAAACGAGTTTTAATACCTACCGATAAGAAATAAAAATATAGTAAGTAGATCTTTTGTTATGTTTAAAGCACCTTAAGGCTTCTGTTGAGAGCCTAATAATTTCATTTCCTTGTTTGTTCCTTCAGAAAGTGCTTTTGAAACGAATAAATAAGAGGTTCTGAAGGAGTGGAGGAACCCTTAGAATTCCCACAGAGAGATCAGGAATTTATCCAAACATTCAGCATGCACTTGCAAATTAGGTGAGGAGGCTGGAGGACCTTTTCACTTGCAAGAGGTTGAACTTCAGCCCTTCCTGTCTCTTCCAGCTTCGTTTCTCTTGTGCTCCAGGGCAGGGGAGTGCTTTATTCTATGTGTAAAATAGAAACAAGCATGGAAGTGTGGCGCAGCGTTTGTGGTCTCCTGCGCTCTTTAACTATAATACAATGGTTTTCTCCTTTTCCTTTTCAGGATCCACAAACCTCAAGAACTCTGACGCTCATTTCCAAGACCATACAAACATTAGGCAGCTTATCGAAATCTAAGTCTGTAAGAATTTTGCATTCTTTCCCCCCTCCCTTTTCTGGGTTCTTGGGCATTCCCACCCACCTTTTAAATGGGTGTTCAATTGATTATGATGATGGAGCACAGCCCTTCTCTGTGAGGGCACAGCATCCTTGTGGAGACGCATCCTCAAAAGGGAACGATACAAACCTATGTCCTCTCCTCTCTGCACATGTTTGGGCAATGCGCCAGGCACTTCTAGGGAATGCCAATTCCACCTCCTGTATCCCCATCATCCAGCCTTCCCTCTTTAGTTGGTTGTCACATGAATATGAGCTCTAATGTTCCTAGACCAAGGAGGGAAATACACTAGGCTATGTGTTCAGGTATTCAAGGAGCATGATCTGTGATCTAACAGTTCCCTGGGCTGGTGAAAAAAAACTTCTGAGAACTGCTTCATGTGACCGCTCAACACGGCCAGTCATATTTTTTCTTGCCGTTGAAGTTTGCTTCTACTATACACATCATGTAAGGAGTTGGGACACCCATTTGTGGTGAAGCCTTGCAAAAAAACCCCACGCATTTGGCAAGAGAAAACAGCAACCCAGGCCAGAAAAAAAGTGGTGCCTGCCTACATTTGTTTATTTTGCAATACTTATATACCCCGTGATTGTAATAAAAACTGCAAAAACCCCTAAAAATTAAAACATTCAAACTATCAATAAAAGACTGTTAAAAACAGGTATATAACAACAATCTATGATAATTAAAGTCAACAGGAAGCAAAATTAGTTTGGAAAACCTACCAGCATTCTACATATCAGGATAGGCTTGCCCAAATGAAAATGTTCTAAGCAGGCTCTGAAAACAGCACAGCGAACGGACCTGCCTGATGTTAATAGGCAGTTTCAGAGTGGAGGTGATGCCACACTGAGAGTGTTCTTAAAATGAGTACACACTGAGTTCATACAGTGAGTCTCATATAAGTACAAGTGCACATACAGAGTTCATGTGAATTGTTTGTGAGTTTGGCCATTAAATCGCTTGTGGACTGCATCTTTTGCCTTCTCTACCAAGCCCCGATTGCCAGTTTAGAATGAATGGCTAATCTGAGTAAACAGAGTTTGAATTATATCCAAAATTTAAAAGGAAATGTCTTGATTTGTGAGCTTGGCATGTGCACCGATACCTCTGCCCTCCCCAAAAAGTCTATGCTACAAGGAAAATAGACATACAGTGGTACCTCTGGATGCGAATGGGATCCGTTCCGGAGCCCAGTTCGCATCATGATCAGAATGCAACCCGCGTCTGCACATGCGCATGACGTCATTCTGAGCATCTGCACATGTGGCAAAACCCAGAAGTAACCCGTTCCATTACTTCCGGGTCGCCATGGGACGCAACCTGTAAGATTTAACCCAAAGCGACTTTAACCCGAGGTCTGGCTGTATATCTATGAATGAATCAGTCTTAAGCCTTTTGCTGACTTTGGCGTTTTGAACTTCTGTGTAAATTGTCATATTTCAAGATAAAAACCTGGTGGTGGTTTGTATTTCAGGCCAGTTTCAAGGAATCATATATGGCAACATTTTATGACTACTTTAATGAGCAGAAATATGCAGATGCAGTCAAAAATGTAAGTATTATCAACAAACTCTTGCATACTTTGTAGGCTTAATAACATCAGCCAGTTGAATAAATACTTAATTAGTTGCATATCTATATCCTGAAGAATCAGCTAAAAATGAAAATTAAGCATGCTGAAAGAGAAGAGGTTGAAAAACATGAGAAGTATGTCTATGATTGTGCTTTAGGACACAGATTTGAGGTTTTGCCTCCATCCATAGGCCTCTTAAGGGTTACAACAAGCTATGTGGAAAACATATTGTGGCGTCATTATTAGCGCCATACCAAAATCTGCCCTCTAGTTTCTGAAAAGTTTTCAGCAGGCGTGAAAAAAGCTTCCTTTTTATGTCTTTTCAGAGTGTTATAGAATTTCTTTAGATTGATGATGAGTCTGGGGTTTTGAGTTTCACTTGCCATTGCGAGGTGGCCAAGGGTGGTGTGGGTGTTTTTCTTTCCAGTAAACATCTCTCCAGCAATCCGCAGCCTCCTTAGCTGCCCTCACTTTCCAATATTTTTTTTAAAAAAACAAAACAAAACATGGGAGGAGTTACTTCACGACGACTTTGAAGTGCAGGCACCTGGGAAGGTTGCAGAGTGCAGACAACCAGAGAGATGATTTGTGGATACAGACACCATTTGGTGACCTAGAAATTAAGGTCAGCACAACAAAAATCCGGCATCCTACCCATGATATAAGGGTATGTATCTCCCCTTCATAATCAATCAGCAGTTCATTCAGGCAGCAAGCCTTTAGATCACATATGGGTAACACACAGGCTGCACAACACTTGCAGATTCTCCCTAGGTTATCCAGCCGCCGCCGCCACCTCTTGTCCCATGCTGGGAATCACGCCCCTCTCAGCCCACCAAACAGCTGTGGGAGGTGTGATATTCAGAGAAGACAATATTGAGTTAGAAGGACCAGCCGGGCAGCTTGCTATGACCTTTGAGAATGTCTGAAGGAGGTCTCTGTGAGGGGAGTTACATCTGTGTGTACACATATGTTTCTGCAAATGTTGGCAGAGCCGAAGGGCTGAGTTATATATCCGATATGAAGACCTACAATATGATTCAGCGTAAGGCACTAATCACATTTAATTTGGACATGGATCTTTGATTTGCTGGCATATCAAGCTTTTAAACATTCTTTTTCTTCTCATTAAATGTCAAATAATTAACCTTGTGAAATTCAGGCGTTTCCATTTGTGCTTTTTTTTTTATCAGCTCTGCCAACTGGTACGAAATCCTTATTTCATATATATATATTTTCTCATCCAAGTTCTTAGATTTAATTTCATCCTCTGGAAGAAGAGACCACAAAAGTATAGAGCAGGCGATACTACTTAAAGAAGGGTGAGTATGCATCAGGCTTTAAAAACAAAACAAAACCTGGAGCAAATTCAATTAGTAAATAGTTCAGCACCTGCTTGGGTTGGAACATAGTTCCCTTTTTTTGGTAGTGCTATCTCTAGTATATATTCATTAAGCAACGGGAAATTTCATTTTGTCAAAATTGGAGATGCTACCAAATTGTTAGGGATGGAAGTACCTTAGAGGTTATGATAATAACCAAAAATACAAGCAAATTTGTTTTCACCAGAAATATTTTCTGAGTTACCTAAAAGCTGAATAAGTGTACATGATAGAAAGCTGCCTATTTCTGAACATAATTTGCATAATGTTCCTGCATCTTGTTTGCCCCTTAAAAGTTAATTTTTGTCTTTTAGTTATTTGTGCTCACCTTCCTTTTGCTTTTTAAAAATATGTTTGTATGATTTTCGTAATCGTCCCCTCCTAACTCTTAAATGTGAAATTTCTACATCTTTCTTTTGCCTTTGTCTGATTTTTTTCTGTCTCTCCTTGCTTGGCCTGCTGTGTTAAGGACTCTTAAACTAACAGTAAAGAAAGTTGATGATAATAGTTCATGCAGGTAAGATGGTGAAGGCAGTTGGTACTTAGCCACAGCTACCTGTCAATGGCAATATCAAGAGAGCGTATTCAACTGGGGTGGGGTGGGAGAAATTTGGATATCCATGCAGGGTGACTGAAAAATCAGATGGGGATGTTTTTCTTCTCTATGCTGCATCAGTACCTACTGAACACACAGGAAGGTGCTTCATCAAAGGGCATTTAGCATTCATTCTTAAAAATCCATTAGAATCGGGGCGGTTTTTCAGTCGGAACGCTCTGGAACGGCATTCCGGCATTTCTCAGTTGGCCCCCAGAAGTGGGGGGAGAGACCTGACCAGCCTCAGCAAAGCCCTGCTGCACCTCCAGCTCACAAGGAGACCCCCCCCCCCGGAGCTCAAAGGGGAATCATGTACGGCCTTTGGAGAGGGGTCTCCTCATGAGCCGGATGAGCAGCGGGGCTTTCCTGAGGTTCTTCAGCCTGACTTAGCTGTGATAGGCCTCCTCTTTGCTACTTCCCATCAGAATCTGCTGCTGTCGTCTTCAAGACCACTGTATTTGGGTACCAAGTCCATATGACACTACAGTGTAGGCGGGACTTGTCACGATTGCCTCTCCTTATTACCTCAAGGATTGTCCGGAAATGTTTTTGTATGTTTGGGTTTTACCTGAGTTTTGGTAGTTTAGTCCATCCTGAGCTGGAAGCTTTGATAAGGATTTTTTCTTGCTGGTAGATGATACAGATTTTACCTGAAACCATTTTGACATTTCTTTCCTCTTCCCACCCCTGCTTTTTTTAAAAAAGCTTCTTCTTCTTCTTAGTTTCTTATTTTTATTTACGTTTCTGTGCAAGAACAATCAAAGTGGCTTTCATGATTTCTTAAAACTGTGTTTTATCTTGAACCGTTATGTGCCCAAGTTAAATTACCTTTCAGTCTGGTTACGAAATGGTTGGAGATTATAATCATTCAATATCTAGTATGATCCCCCACCATCCTAGATTCATACTTTCATGATCCCTTACACTCATAAGTTGATTAATCATAGCTAGAGTACTGTTACTTTTAATTCAGAAGTTAGAATGTAGTCAAAAGTATGCTCTTTGCTTTCACAACATTGAGTGCACTGCAAAATGGTTGGGTTGGTTTCTTCTTTCCTTTCAACAGCCACTCTTGCTTTCTAACTTACCAGATAAAAACTACCTGTGCAACAAGTGACTTGGTGTTTATTTACAAGAGATGCCCTTCTGCCCAGTATAGAGGTTAACAAAATTCTACATGTTCGGTATTACGAGTATGCTGACATAGCCATTACTTTTAGCGACTGGGCCTGTCTTTCAAAACGAATCAAAGAGAAAAGCAGGGTAGAGAATATTTGAAAGTTTAAACAAGAACACATTTTACTCTACAACGTACATGCAGTTCTACCACTGCAGAATGTCTGTGGGCAATCACTTCTTCCATAAATTTTCCATGCCAGCAACTTGCATGTGGGAAAGTTTCTTAATTACCCATGTAAAGCACTGGTTTGAAACGTGGATGTTTTCAAACTTGCAACCCCCTGCAAGCAATATGATATTGTTTATTTATGTAAGAGGAGTGACTTGCTAAATTGATGTACTAAGTGATGCCTGAAACCTTCCTAAAACTGGACTTAGCACCTGTTGGTTAAGCCTATTCCATTCAGTGCATCCTCATTGTGGCATACTTCACAGTGTCCCCTTGTCTCTGAGGGTACAGTCTCTTCCTTACTACCAGGGAATATAGATATAAATTCAATAAATAAAAATAAAAATATAATTCTGTCCCCTTCTCCTTTGCAACAGGTTCATGATCAAGAGGGCACAAGGTAGGAAACGATTTGGTATGAAGAACTTCAAGAAGAGGTGGTTTCGACTTACCAACCATGAATTTACCTATCAGAAAAGCAAAGGTATTAAAGATGCTGCCATTTTCATTAACGCTTAGCTAATTTAAATGTTTATAATGATGCAAAATGCAGTGCTGGTAGGCTGTTGTGACGTTGTACTCTCTTCTCTATGGTACAAAGGAATAAGGACTCATTTCAATGCATTTTAAAATCGTTTGAGGGTGTGTTTTTTAAGCATTCTCCTTTAAAAGCTGAGCTTTTATTTACTCGCTGCATTTCTAGCTAGTTCCTGTGGCGGTCATAAAATCAGTGTTTAAGGATAAGAGCACAATCTGGGGGAGAGGAGGGTGGCTGTTCAGGTAGAGTGCTACAGTTGGCCTCTGCTCATTATGATCAGTTCCTAGCAAAGGGCTGGCGTGTGTCCTCTGCCATCCTTTGACCTTGGTTGTGGGCTGTTTTGGCAAGCGTGGGGGAAGCCAGGGGTCTCTGAGTAGCAGTGCTTGGCCTCAGACGTGCAGTACAGTTACTACAGAAAGGACGCTGCGGAAGCCTTAGCCCGAGGCAATGCGCCCCCCCCCCCCAATACCAAGTGTTTCTTTTAAAGCAGAGGTTGGATGGCCATCTGCCATGGATACTTGAGATTCCTGCACTGTGGGGGGTTGGACTAGATGACCCTCGGGGTCCCTTCCAACCCTACAGTTCTCTGATCCTGTTTTTCTGCATTTGCCTACTGCAGGTGACCATCCACTGTGCAACATTCCAATTGAAAACATTCTGGCAGTAGAAAAATTGGAGGAGGAGTCCTTCAAAATGAAAAATGTAAGCTGCTCCCCCCCCCCTTTTCTGTTTTTAAGAACCATGTCTTTATTAACGTCAGCTTATGTCAGTTCTTGTAGGGAACAGGTGTTTTAAACACAACCATGTCAGGAATCACAAGACCACAGCAAGAACGGCTCTGCTCCCGCTCTAGCAACGATATCCCAAAATACAGCCTATTTGGATGAAATTGTTACAAACCTTGGCTTGCTTATAGTTGGTCTCTTCTGTAATAACTAAGTTTATGATGTAATTACTTTATGTAATTGTGGTGTTTTTGAAATTGCCCTGTCTTACATATATGGGGGTGAAATTCCATCATTTAGTCTTGGAGAGCATGCATTGCACAATACAAGTCAGAGGAGGTGCAGAATATAAATGCAACAAATCCCTCTGGTTATTTCAGAGGGTTTGTGTGTGAATTCACAACCAATATAAAAGCGCCTCTTTTATCTGGAAGCATAAATTATGAGTTTCATGTTTACACTTGTGCATTTTTTGTACATTTTTATTGGGTGGCTGTTTTTTACATTTATATATATAGAGAGAGAGCCCGTGTGCACGAAGCTACCAGAATAGTAGCACGTCCTCTGCAAAAGCTTGATTTATGAATTACATTATACTACCACTGTTTTTAGATTATATTGTTTTCAACGTTGGGTTTCATGTGTTTTGTTTTTAAAACCGTGTAGCCAATTTGTTTTCTATGGTACAAAGGTGGGATTTGTTTAAATAAACAAGCATTTTAAATCCTAAACTGCTTGTAATTAAATGAGAAGAAACTGGGCATACTGAACTGTGACTTTGTGTGAGCTGTGTCAGCTTGTTCTTCTAAACAGTTGTAAAACATCAGGCATTTTTATCATTGCAACAAACCTGTGTTAGGTTGATGGGCCTAAAGCTACCTATGGAGCTTCATCTCTGGGCAAGGATTTCCTTGGTTTACATTCTTAACTCTTTTACCCCATACTGACTAAAATAGGGTCCCCCTTTCAGGTTTCTTTCTGTAAAAGATAAGAATTTAAGCGGACTTTCTTGTTGGTCATTGGTTGTTCCTCTGCCTGCCTTTCAGATGTTCCAAGTAATTCAGCCCGAAAGAGTTCTGTATATCCAGGCAAATAATTGTGTTGAAGCCAAGGACTGGATTGATATCCTCACCAAAGTTAGCCAGTGTAACAAGAAACGCCTCGCTGTCTACCACCCCTCTGCATACCTTAATGGGCACTGGCTGTGCTGCAAAGCGACAGCAGATAATACCCCTGGCTGTACTCCCTGCACTGGGTAAGGACTTTCTAGGATATATTTCCTGTTCTAAATTTGGCTTTGGAGCAACTTGGTGATGAAATGTGTATCCTGCAGACGTCTGAAAGAGTGAGAGAGCTGATTCTAAGTTGTAGGAAGCTGAATCTATGTCAGCGTCCAATGCAATCACTTGTTTTCTCAGCCCTGTTTACACCACTTACAAATCTCTGTAGCTAAGCGATATAGGAATAAGAATGAAAATGTGCCGCTGGGTTTTTAGGACAAGACAAGTAGCCGCAATGGGACAGTGCAAGGGTGCTGGAGTGGATTTGTCAGCCACCTGACATCAAACCCACGTAGTCAAAACAAAATCTGCAGGCAAAGCGCCAACAATCAGCTGATCATTGGGTCTTGCAAAGCTAGATTATTCATATTCACATTTATGCAAATTTAACCAATTAATCCATCTGTTAATTAAGCTCTCGTTACTAATGATTCACAAGCTGAGCTAAAAAGACATGAAAATACTTCTAGACATTAAGCCATCTTCTGGCTGGTTGCAAATGATATGTTATTTTAATAAGATTCTGGCAATAGGAATACCCCACAATATTATGGTTCAGTTTTGGAATGCCTCTCCAACTGAATTATAACTTTTAACTTTAATATCCAACATTAGCCGTACTCAAGAGTAGACCCACTGAAATAAGCCATTTATTTCGGTAGGTCTGCCCTGCAAACGATTAACATTAGATATCACCCCTTTTCTTTAAAATTGATTATACTTCTGTTATCTCATATTGTACCATTTTGAAATCTTGCTGTTCTATTAATCAGGTGCCCTTTTAAACCACAATGGAAAAGTAGAAACCCTCAGTTTCTTAACATATGATTCTTAAAGTGTTATTCTAAATTATTCTGCAGGGGCCTCCCAGCAAATATCCAGTTAGACATAGATGGAGACAGAGAAACTGAACGCATCTATTCCCTTTTCAATTTGTATATGGTTAAACTGGAGAAAATGCAAGGTGGGTATACAAATGAATCATTCCTTTGTCTGTACATGTCATTTTAAATTAAAATTATATTTTAAAGAATGTTATTTATTTACAAAATCCTACGACTGTTAAGCTATACACTGCAGGTAGTTTGTTCAGAATAGCAAATGATACCTTTTGATGTCTGCTTTAATATTTCACACCTGTTTTCTGTGATTATTTTGTTCTATGCTTGGTTCTGCATTTTAATAACGTAAAAAAGAAATAAAGAAAAGAAGCAGCTAATATATTTTTGTAGTACGCACTTCTCTTATCTGCTAGTATGCCTGTATTTCTCCTTAATTCTTTTAGGTCTCAATAGACTTCTTTTTGCACATTAATCAATGAAATCTGAGTGTCAAACAGACGGAGTATTCAATGAATGTAAAAGGAGGGTAGAAGAATCACATGACCACTGCATTTTTTGGCATTCTAGAAAGCTATTTTTGAACAGCAGTTCAGCCAAACTTCAGTTTCTGCTTCAGCCCAGGGACAGAAGCAGGATATCTTAAGCTAAAATATAAATATAACTTTGTAGGATGTAAGCCAATAGTGCCAGATATATTTAAACTTCCTCCGACCCCATGTAATTGCAAACCTGTGACCTCTCTTTCCATCTCTGAGCTGGCCATCCATTTGCCCTTAGCTCCCTGCTTTGAATACAAAAAGCACTTCGCCAGTGAAGAACCACTGTTGCTTCAGGCACTTGTGTGCTCCTTAGGACCAAATTAATCATATGACGGGCCTTTGCATGATCCCCCCCCCTTTACTAAATAGCAGCCATGGAGGACCCTGGGTCAGGATTGGGACTATAGCGTCTGGGATGTCTGTGTGTTAGCCATTTACCCCACCATAGTCCCAATCCAAATCATTCCCCCACTACTGTGGCTTCCCTTTACCCTGACAGCAAAGTTCCCATTGTCACCAATGGGAGCTTACTTCTTGATGCAAACAGCAGGCATGGGAGGGAAGTGTTCAGAACAGGCCTGTGATAGGAGCAGGAGGACTCATTCCTTACTTTGACCCAACATAGATAAGTGTGAAGAGCAAGGCAAAAAGCGAAGGCATCCCAATGCAATAGATAGCAGGATGAAGCATTTCATTCCTCACGCACGCATGCAAAAGTCGACAGCACCCGAGACTGCTTTGAGAATAATTTGGGTTTACACACACACACATTATTTCAGCAGTATGTTTGCTGACTTTTCCCGAAATGTGTTCAACCCAAAGGCAGTTCTCCACCTGAATCCATCATAAATGAAAGATTGGCTGCAATTATTCCCTATTCCAGATAGTCACATTTGTAGTTGTAGCTATTAGTTTGCGCGGATTAGGCAAATTAATGGAAAATATGACTTTCAATGGCTGTGAAAACCATGGTAGCTAAAAGGAACTTTGGGGTTCAGAAGTAGTGTCTCTTTAAACATGAGGTGCTGGGGACACATGGTGGGAGGCTGTTGTCTTCATTCCCCATTTGCGAGCTCCCAGAGGCATTAGATTGCCCACTGTAGACATATCATATATATCTGCAGAGTTGGAAGGGCCCACAAGGGTCATCTACTCCAGCCCCCAGCAATGCAGGAATCTTTTGCACAACCCTGAAATTAAGAGTCTCATGCTTTGCTGACCGAGCTTCCAAGACATGCTGGGCCCTTGGGCTGAACTCACAGAGCTCTTTTTAAGTTTGCTTTGGGGCGGGGGTGGGGGGAATGTCTTACCGCTTCTTGGTGATGCTGTTTGACTTTCATGAGAGCTGGATTTTCCTTCATCTTTTTTCAACAGAGGCTTGTGGCAGTAAATCTGTGTACGATGGACCAGAGCAGGAGGAGTATTCAACCTTTGTCATCGATGACCCTCAGGAGACCTACAAGACACTAAAGCAGATTGTAGATAATGTTAAAACCCTCGAGCAAGAACATGCCCAGTACAAGAGGGATAAATTCAAGAAGACAAAATATGGAAGCCAGTAAGTGTGGGTTGCTCTGGGTGGCTGTGATCTTTAAGAATGCACAGAAAGCTTTTTTCAGAGGAAATGTAGCTTGGTGTGTTCTACATCCAGACCTGGCTAGTCATTCAGTTTGGAGAAAGTTGCAGTTCAAATGGTACAGCACACATTTCGCCTGCAGAAGCCCCCAGGTTCCTTCTCCAGGGAAGGCTGGAAAACCCTTGAAACCCTGAAGAGTTGCTAAACACTCAGTGTAGAGCTAGATGGAGCAGTGATTTGACTTTGTACAAGGAAGCTTTCTATGTTCCTGTGCCAAGCTAGGCAATTCAGCCCCACAATCCACCACTGCCCTTTCCTACTCAAAATATAAAGGTCCTCAACTTCCTGCCTGCAGACATTTTCTGTGCAGTAGAGCACCCTCCTGTAAAATTACTCACGGGCTCAGGGTATCCTGCAGTTCTCACCTTGCTCCCTGGTCCTGCCAAAATGCCACCTGCAGTATTATCTGGTTGCTTCCCCTGCCCCTCGACCATCTAAAATGAACTGCGGCGTGTAATTTTGGAAACCAAAGATGTCTCTTGTTCGCTTTCACGAGTTCCCATGACACTGTCACTCAGGCCAGATCTCTTTCCTAAAGCGCGTGTGAGGAACCCACTGGTCCTCCCAATGTTGCTGGACTACAACTCCCATCATCCCTGACCATTGGCCATGCTTGCTGTGGCCAATGGGAGCTGTTGTTCAGCGACATTTGGAAGGCCAGAGTATCATGACCTAGAGGGTGAAAGGTAGAAACACTTTTCCTTCTTTGGGGTTTGTTGTTTTGCTTCAGGTCTGCCTTCTTTAGACCTGCTTTTTTTCCTCCTTTGTCACTTTTCTCCTCCTTCTCTAGGGAACACCCCATCGGTGACAAGAGCTTCCAGAGCTACATCAGGCAGCAGTCGGAAATCTCAGCGCATTCCATTTGAAGTCTGAAGGAATTTACAAGGCGGTGCTGTTGACGGGTCGAAATGAGAGAAAGGAAAAGAATGAAATGAAGAAAGAGAAGCCAACCAGTAGCGGGATGTACCTACCTAAACATCGAGCTCGCTGAGGCTTGCTAAGTGTTTTCTCTCTCTCTATCTCTCTCCAAGAACTGTTACAATAGTTGCTATGCACTTTATTCATCTGATAACGAACAGATGAAGGAACTCTGCCTTCTAGGCAATTTTCATTGTATGTGTTGTGTTTGAGCTGTTTTTTTCTTTTTTAAAAAAAAATATGTTGCTCTGGTTTCTTGGAATCTAGTGATCAGTTCAATGATCAAGGTGTGTGGATTTCATATTGACAACTTCCACAGTCCTGTACATGGTTGAGAGCATTCTTTTAGATTTCTTAATTTTTGGTTGCTGACTACTTTCTTTTCTATGCCACACAGCAATTAGCGAAGGCTTTGCAGCACTTGCTTTTTTATGGCTATGTTTAAAACTTAAGCGGAGATTAGCTCTTTTTGGTTTTTAGTGCAGTCTCCCCACAAGCAGGTTGAAAAGCAGGGTATTTTGGTCTTCACATCAGCCGTGTAATATTTGGTTAAGAGCTGGCTTTTTAAGGTAAAATTCTAATATTTAAATGGTACTCTTTGATATTTTTGAGATACAAAATCGTTTCCACCAAGGCATTCTGTCGATTTCTATTTTTGCTATATAGTGGTGCCATTAAGAATAATGGAAATTAATTCAAAGTGTAAATAGTACAAGAATACATGGAAGTCTGGTCCTAGAAAGTTTGGTTTGCATTTCTGAATTACTGCCTCTTATTTGTTTCCTAAGGGCCATTTCCAATGCAGCAATTTTTCTATATCAAAAGTATTTCCATGTAGAAAAAAAAGTGTTTGTGCCGTGAGCAGTTTGTCATGTGCGATAAGAACGTGTGTCCTGTTTGAACTGCGCACATGCTGAAGGAAGCAGAGTTAAAATCAATAGTTGAAAATGGTCTTGCTGTGTAGCACGGTAGCCCTAAATTGTTTTTGAACCTCAGCAGGTTCTTCCTCAGGGAAATTTTGAAAGAAAAAAAAAAAAAGCTAGGAACTGCTGTATTCTCTCATAATAACTTTACCAGAGAGATCTGATTGCTGCAAACTAAATACCAATGCATTTCAGATAGGGAAATGGATGCGACGGAAGTAGCCTCCTGCATTCTGATTTTCTCTACCACATGGTTTGCACAACCTACAAAGAAGTATTATCCACGTAGGAAAACATTCCTTTTAAAGCAGGCTGAAGATGGACAGAGCTGTAACTTAAGAGTAGCTTGTTATAATTAGGAAATAGTTCTGCCTTAACTCTGCAGGAGAAGAGTGTTGGGGGGAAGGGCATACAGAGTCCATAACAAAAAAGTTGTAAAGGCTTTTTTTTTTTTGGACTGAATTATGTTTGAAACTGAAGTTCATGTTCTCCTAGCACTACTCGATTGTTTGGGACGAGAGTTGTACTTTTTACAAAAGTGTTTCAATAATAGAGATGTGTTTCATTTTTTTGTTTTGTTTTAAATTGCATCGATACAAAGGTGTATCTTGTTAATATGCGTGTAGATGAAGTGGACTGAGTTATGAACCTCATAAAAAAACAAGTAAATGTTGTCAAAGAGGAGGAATGAAGATGACTTGTGTGCATGTGTGTGTGATGTATGTATGTATGTAGTGACTGGGATTCAGACAAAGTCATACTTAGGTCTCATTGAAATCAGTGTGAAAAGATAATCTTGATTATCTGAAGTCCCATGGATTTCAGTGGACCTAAGTATAATGAACAGTGTTGATCCAACCCTGTGTGTCTGTGTGAGTGTGTATCTATCTATAGATATATGCACACACAGTATATTGCTGTTTAGCTATATGTCATAGCCTCCTTAAAAGTCTGGTTCAATGCATGCTGGGCTTTGATGAAAGTCTAAGTAATGTCACAGAAGTTATGGGGTGTGGGCGTATTTTTGGACCATAATTAATGAGCTTTCAGCTTGATGAGAAGATTCCATACTTCTGCATAATAGTCTGTAATGTTCGCCAGGCACTTGAAGCAGAAAAGAAATATAGAAAACAAATGTCGGCAATGCAGCCCCACAATGCTCAAATCCCATGAAAATAAGGAATGAGAACTTTTACACAACCTCTGTTTTTTAGTGGTTACAGATTTTATTCTTCTTAGCATTTGCGTATATTAGAAGCCTATGAGAACTGATATCTTATCGGTTGCCAACAGGAAGGCTGGACAAAGAACTGTACTATGTGCCGTGAACTGCCATTTGAATGCCAGTCTTGTTTTTTTTGTTTTTTTTAAAAAAGTGTATTTGTAACTTAATAGTCTTTTAATTAAATACTAATGACCTGCAATGTGTGTTCTATTTGCCAATTAAAAGAAGTGTTTTATTTCTGAAAAGTGTATGTGTGCATATGTTATACGCTAAATAGTGCCAGGCCTTTTTTGGAAAGGAAAGGCTGATGCTTATTGCATTTTTCTAAGGTACAGCAGCAAAAAAGTTATTTGTAGTTGGAAAGGCTGCGAGCTTTAATCTATTTTATGTAGGAGTTAAGCACCACTGAATTCAGTGGGACTTCCTTGCAAGCAATTAGGGTTGGACTTGCACTGTTTTGGGTAACAGCGAGAGCCAGTTTGAATTGGCATACTGAGGTTAGAAGGCACATTTTTACTTTATTTTTTACTTGAGGCTACTTTGGTTCTGGGACGTTGTTTCTGTGATATTGGATACAAAAAGGAAAATATTAAAGATGGTGTTTTCTTCTTACCACGAGTAGTATCTTTTATTACCTAATAATCTCTCCCACACCCTTCAGTATCTAAACAAAAGCACCTATATTAAACTTTGGCAATATAAAAATAGATTTAAAGAAATAATGCTGTCGTTTTCTCAGCCACAGAAAGGTGGCACTGCGAACTACAGTGTGTTTGACAAACTGGGCTCTCAAAGTTGCTGGGGCATTGCAGCCATGTTGGAGAGTGAAGAGGAAGCCAGAGATGGAGGTGTGAATGGGTGGCCCCAGGCCAGGGAGCAGCTAGCCTGGTCAGTAGCTATTGCTTGGGCAAATCTAGCAGTCTAAAAGGTGTTGGTGTCAGATGCATCCTCTTGGATCCTGCCTCTATGCCTGTCCTCCCATGGAAAACCTGCATCCTTTTTTGCTTCCCACCCTTTCAGTTCAAAAGTTCTTTCCCTTAACATTACCCAGTTTCAGGAATATCCTCTTTTCACACCAGCTTTTGCATCCTTAAAGATCGTGCAATGATTTTATAAAGCTGTGGGAGTAGGACCATGTAAGTTACTTTGTAAAAAAATAAAATAAAAATAATTCATCAGTGAGGATAGCTGGAATAGCCAAAGATGGCGCCAGGTGGGGAGAGTGTGGTCTTCCAGATGTTGCTAAACTGCAGCTTTCATTACTGCCAATCATTGACAGTACTTGCTGAAGCAGGTGAGAGTTGGGATCCAACAACATATGGAGAACCATGGTACCACCATGGCACACAATTCATTCCAATTAGAGCCATAGCTGACACATACAGTTAAAAGAGCTTTCCCCAGCGCTTGGTGGCCAAAGGAACAATCTTGGTATGGGTACTTACCAAACAAACATAGAAGAATGTGTAAGGTGATCTTTCAATCCGCGAAGCAGCCTTGGTGGATGAGGCAATGGTTTCAGTCTACCATTTGTGATGTCATAGAAGCTTCACGACAACCCTGTGTGAACAAAAGTCACATGTTTTCAAGGCAACACATTTAAGAAATGTATCAACAGAGAGTCCTACATCATTTCTCCATGTTCAGCTAACATGAAGAACCAAAAGATGTCAAAGGCTGCAAGCATAGCACACAGGAAGCGTTTGCAAGGTGTGCCTTTTGCAACAAAACTATCGCCAGGGTCCCACCGGATTGCAGAAACGTCAGATCTTCACAAATGCAAGACGGTTAGGCTCAGTGGTCACACGCTTAAGCCTGAGCTAGCTGGCCTAATCGAAAAGACATTGCAGGAAGCTGGTAAGTAACTTAGCAAGCAAATCTGTTTATGTACAAAATCTGAGAAAGGAAGAGCTTTTGATTCATCTCTCTGTTTCCTTACTGTCCTACAGTCCTGGAAAGCAATTAGTGTTGCCAGAGAGCTAATGTGAGAAGGGATTGGCCAATGTCACACTTTCCACCTTCAAAGTGGACCATTAGCTGATTCTCTCATTCTTATGTTGATACCTTTGGGAGGCCAGGTATCTTTTCCAGAAGCAGATAAGGCCCATAGTTCATCAGTTGCCAAACCCCAGTATTCATTTGTTATACAAAAAAAATCTCACGACACTTTACAGCAAAAATCATGCAAGAGATTAAAAGGCAGCAAACAACAAAACACTGGGAGGAAAGTACCCTAAGCAATGAACCTGATTCTTCAGGGGTAGTGCAGCCCCAGGCAGAACGGGTGCCACTTTTCCAGGCAGAGGAACCACCTATTAACAGTGTCAATCTTGAGCTTAAGTTTGATGGCCATTACCCAGTCCAACACCAGAGTCAGGCACCGGTGAAGCATATTCACCACCACTTGAGATTAAAATCTATTCTGCCCTTCCTCCCATGGAGCCCAGGGTGGGCAACACAGAAATGATGATACAATTAAAACATGGGGAAACAATTCCAGTACAGATGCAGATAGATAACATACTCCAAAATTCCAGATGCTCCCACTCAACAGTTTTATGTAGATGTTGAATAAAATGGGAGACCAGGCTGAACACTGCAGAACCCCATGCGGCGGCACTTTTCCACCCTGGCGCCACTGGGCCGGCCCTCACTTAAATATAGTGCAACTACCTCACAGTATACCCATTACACGAATTTCTACAAATTACCCCAGATTATCTAGTGGGGGACTTGTGTGAGGGAAAACTTAATGATTTGGAGTCTCAGGCAGGATTTGATAAAACGAACAAGAAAGGTTTTATTAAACAAAGGAAGTTTATGACACAAAATGGATGCTTCAGGTTATGTTATTTCAGGTAACTGTTCACCTAATAATATTTATACTAAATCTAACTGCTGTTATGGACTTCTAATCATGCTCAGCTTCTTTTAAACTTCCGTTGCTTATGTTCAGTTACTTTGCTTCAGGTAGATGTTACAGGTTTTTAGACTAAAGAGTAAATGCTCAGCTTCTTTCGCGTTATTTGACTTCAGTTCTTTCTCAATTGTTGCACAGCTGTTGCTGCTTAATAATTTGGTTCTTAGACAAGGTGGTAAAAAGGTAAAGGTACCCCTGCCCGTACGGGCCAGTCTTGACAGACTCTAGGGTTGTGCGCCCATCTCACTCAAGAGGCCGGAGGCCAGCGCTGTCCGCAGACACTTCCGGGTCACGTGGCCAGCGTGACATCGCTGCTCTGGCGAGCCAGAGCCGCACACGGAAACGCCGTTTACCTTCCTGCTAGTAAGCGGTCCCTATTTATCTACTTGCACCCGGGGGGTGCTTTCGAACTGCAAGGTTGGCAGGCACTGGGACCGAACAACGGGAGCGCACCCTGCCGCGGGGATTCGAACTGCCGACCTTTCGATCGGCAAGCCCTAGGCGCTGAGGCTTTTACCCACAGCGCCACCCGTGTCCCTAGACAAGGTGGTACTTCCTGTCAATTACACACCCCTTTGACAACCCTACTCCTGAGGTACTCCAAGTAACAGACCCAAAGGGATCACCACACCCATCTTAACTGGTTTGGTAGTATTCCCTTTTTGTAGCAGAATCTCTCCCCTCCTGACGAATGAGACCTAAGTAGACTGTATCTTTCCAGCTTCTACTTCTCCTGGCTCAGCCTCAGCCTCCCAGTTAATTCCTGGCCTATTACTCTTACAGGACACCACACACTGCCCTGCACACTAAGCGCAGAGACTCCTTTCTCTAGCTTGTGATATATTCCTCAAGGGTGGATGTTTCTACCCAGAACCAAGTCTCTCTCCCCTCACTCCCTATCTCCCAACCTGAAACCTGTCTCTCCAAATCCTCTCCTTTTTCAACTCCCCCCCCCCCCCCGGAACCCTGGTCAATCAGAAACTGCCATTTGTTAACCGTTTGCTGGCAGGGGAAAAGAAAAAGAAAACACTTGGTGACCCAACCTGCCCAGCAAAACAAACTTTTCTGTCACACCCCACAAGGAAGGCTCTGTGGGTTGAATTATCTTCCCACAGCATTACCTTCTGATCTGAAGGGGGTTGTCAACACCACGTCTGAAGCCACCTCTGTCAACTCAAGACAGGGAAAGTGCTAGGCAGCAAGTCGAGCAGTATACCAGCAGAACCTTGAATCAGCTCGTCCAACACAAGATGTAAACGTTCTAGATTTGCTCCCTCCTTTCTGCATTTCCACTCCTGTTGTTTCAGGTCCCTGAATTTCCTCCTGCTCTCTATCTAGTGTTATGTACTGAAGTTCTCACCCTGGGCCAGCAGGGGGATACTGTAGATAGTTATGCAAATGAAGGATCGAAAGTGACGTTCAGTGATTGGATAGTTTGTATGCAAATGAAGGATCGAAAGTGACATTCAGTGATTGGATAGTTTTAGAAAATGGCAACAGTTACATTGTTCTGGAGCTCTATATAAGCAGGCTGACTGAGCTCCTCAGGTCAGTTCTGTTCCAGCTTACAAATAAAGAGCTGCTTTGGAAGAATCGCTGTGTCGTCTGATATGTTTGCCCACAACTTAACAACTAGTCTGCCCTGTTTCACTCATGTTCCCAACTACTATCTCTTGCTAGTAGCCAGTATAAATATTTTTCTCCCCGCCATCTTTCTGACAGCAATATATATATATATCTGTCTCCTTAGGTCCCTGTAAGCATTTTCCTATCCTGCAGCTTGTCAACTTTAATCACTTCCCTGTGTTCTCTGCCTTCCTCAGGCCTTAGGTTTCTACAAATTCCACTGATTTGTTATCAACCAAGGCAGCAGGTGAGGAAGGCTTCATTTCTCTTGGTTTTACTAGAGTAAGTTTAGCTTCCCATCTGCTGTCCAGTCACTACCATCTTCCACAACCATTCATGATGCACATTGCATTGTTGGCTCTACTAGGGTACTAGTAGGTTGTTTTGTTTTATGATGGGAGAATGTAGCCCTCAAAAAGAAAAAGCTCGATTTCTGCCTATATGTGACACTGTTTATGGAACCTTTATTTCCCCTTTTCTAGATGTTTCGGGCACAGAGAAAGGCGCACAGAGGACAGAAGAAGACCTTAGCTGGTAACAGAGCATAGCTCAGCCTAGTCTAAACAGAGTTATGTACAGGGGACTAGAATAAAGAGTAATCTTCAGTAAAGAGCCAACTGCCTCACTTCAGTGTGCTTCACGACAAGCAGGAGACACATCCTAGGTGCTGTGAATTCCTGTAGTACAGTGGCTCAGAGACTGAGCTATGACTCAGAATGCCCTTGGTTTCAATCTTGCCTCTGCCATGAACCCACTACGCAGTCTTGGGAAAGTTACTTGCTCTTCACTTCAGTTCTTCCCTCTACGATACAAGATTATAATCTTGGTGAGAGTACAGGGTTGTTGTAAGGCTTATCTCATTATAATGCAAGCAAAGTGCTTAATTATTACACCTAATGTTATAATTGTATTTACATCAGGATGGTTAGCATCTCCTCTCTTGCACATGCAAACATGTGTAAGTTGCAATAAGCAGGGTCCAGATTTAAAAGCATGTTCTTTTTGTCCCAGATGACTGTTTAAATAAGGTGAGAAACGCCAGCAAAAACTTTTTGCTACGAATTAAATACCTCTGTTCAGTTGTTCAACCAGATCACTATAATAAAACTATTGATATGTCGATATCTCTTCCTGTGCAGTCTTAAAGAGATCAAGAAGAAAGTGTATGACAATAAAAAGGATAAAGAAAGTGGTCGGGAGCAAGATGAATCTGTTAAAGTCGAAATCAGTGAAAAAACGGTCAGGAAACACAAAAATTCTAAGTACAAGTAGTTCTGTGTTTATTTACTTGAGGGGTTGGGAAACTTTTCCAGCCCAAGGGCTGCATCCTCAAGTGGGAAACCTTCCAAGCACCACATGCCAGTATGGAGTTCCAGTTTGGACTCCAAACCCATTCCCATAAATGGTGTGTGTGTGTGTGTGTGTGTGTGTGTGTGTGTGTGTGTGTGTGGACAGTTAGATTATATATCATGTTCTAGGATAGTCGTCCATAATTATTTCATACTCGCCAGCATTTCTTTGATGAAAATAGGGATGTCCTATTCCTTTATTTATTTATTTATTTATTTATTTATTTATTTATTTAGTATTATATTTTATTTATACTCCACCCATCTGACTGGTTTGCCCCAGCCACTCTGGGTGGCTTCCAACATAAATAAAAACATAATTAAACATTTTTTTTAAACCTTCCCTATACAGTGGTACCTCGAGTTACAGATGGTTCAGGTTACAGACTCTGCTAACCCATAAATAGTACCTTGGGTTAAGAACTTTGCTTCAGGATGAGAACAGAAATCACATGGTGGCGGTGCAGCAGCAGCAGGAGGCCCCATTAGCTGAATTGGTACCTCAGGTTAAGAACAGTTTCAGGTTAAGAACGGACCTCCAGAACGAATTAAGTTCTTAACCCGAGGTATCACTGTACAGGGCTGCCTTCAGGTGCCTTCTATAGGTTGTATAGTTACTTATCTCCTTGGCTCGGGTGTCATGTTACTCCATGCCCGCCAACATTTCTCCAATGAAAACGGGGACGTCCTAAGGAAAAGCAGGACATTCCAAGATCAAATCAGAAACTGGGACAGCTTTCCGTAAATCTGGGACTGTCCCTGGAAAATAGAGACACTTGGAGGGCCTGTTATTTTGATGTATCCAGTTATTAAGTATTTTACTGAAGCCAAATAGAAATAGCATTAGACCAAAGCAGCAGCATTCGGAACAAAATGTTGCTCAACAAGGCCACCCCGGATATTTAATTTATTTGAGCTATTTATGTGCCACTAAATCACTGGAGTTTCTAAGTGGCGTACATAAAAAGAAAAATTCAAAAACATGCAGTGGTCCAAATAAAGTCAATCATAAAAAAGAGCTTTTTAAAAAACCTACTTGGGATAGAAAAGTAAATACAGTATGACAACCCTACTGACATTCTACAGGGAGGGCCCTGCTGGAGTTCAACAGAATCAGGCCCACCATAGATGTGAAGGGGGGGGGGGGGAAGGAAATACAAATTGTATGGGAAACTCTAGGAGTACAATTCTTGGGAGAAATGTACTTTCCCTGCAGAATGTGCTCCTTCAAGGACTACAAGTCCCAGAGTTCTTCAGTTCTAGTCAGTTTTCCTGTGCACAGACAAGGAGAAGCCAATAGGTTGTGGCAGCAGAAGGGTGGGACCAACCCCGCAAAAAAGAGGGACACTGAGATTTCAGGACCAGTGCTTGAATTGACAGGCCTTGCAACAGGTGTGGGTAAATGAGTCCAGCCTCTGCTCCCCATAGAACTGGCCGTAGATCCCAGGAACGTGGTCTAAAGGGCATTTGTCACTTGTGGGTTATACACAAACACACACACACCATGTTGCTATGGCTGGCTCGAAACACGAACCAGGTCGCCATAAATATAACAGCACTGATTTTTCTGTTAGTTTTCCCAAAACGTACAAGGGTTTTTATGTAGCTTGGGGAAAGGGAGCCTGTGCTACAAGTTCATAGTGGGCCCAGACTAGAGAAATTAGGCTTGCTTGCTTCTTAAAAACGCAACACACTTAACCTTCTGCTTTTTAAATCTGTAGAAAGCAAAGTCAGATGCTGAAATGGAAGACGTTCTTCTGGAGATGAAGGCAAGTAATACTCCCAGGAAGAATGGCTCAATATTCGGTTTTACTTTCATCAGCAGTGAAGCAAACGGATTGTTTTGAGAGATACCAAGGGCGTGGACGGAATATGAAAGAAGATTTCTCAAATCTGTTCCAGTCCACAGAGTGCTTCCTTCTCATGGCTATTCGTCTGGTGTGTGTGTATGCCGAGAGATTGTGCTATCTCTGCAGTAGATAATAGGCTAGCCACCTTTTCTACCTGACACAGATTCTGTCCTATAAAATATGGGGCAAATTCTGCATCCATTTTCTTGATCATGTTTATAACAACCTCAAGTAAAATATACAACCAACCAGTGTAACGTTTGGTAACGCAGAGCAGAAAGGAACTTTGATTTTACAATTAAGATAGTTGGTGCAGAAAAATTTGCTGCCGATCATCACAGTAGGATCCCCGAGCACTTTCTCCTGTGTGACAGAGTCCATTTTGGCCCCTTGATACACCCCAGAGCTGAGGCCAATGAAGTTGGTGTGCAGCTTGAAAAAAGTAGAGAAAAACTCCAGACAAATGCAATAGAACACTGTTGAGTGCTGATTATCAAGCTTATTCAGCTGCAGTAAAGATAGCAAAAATCTTTTGTATTTTGCTATAAATGAAAAGATGCTCAAATATATGTAATGTACCTTACCTCTAAGCAGAGAACCAGAGAAGTAAGAATATCTCTGTCCAGAATGCTGTCATTATAGGTACATTCTACCTTCTTGTATTTTAGTTCCAATCCTATAAAAAACATCTTAAAACTATACAGTGGTACCTCGGGTTAAGAACTTAATTCGTTCCGGAGGTCCGTTCTTAACCTGAAACTGTTCTTAACCTGAGGTACCACTTTAGCTAATGGGGCCTCCCGCCGCCCCCACACGATTTCTGTTCTCATCCTGAAGCAAAGTTCTTAACCCGAGGTACTATTTCTAGGTTTGCGGAGTCTGTAACCTGAAGCGTCTGTAACTCGAGGTACCACTGTATACCAAATGTGTAGGCTTGCAGCTCTGCTGATTTTTTAAAATTTTATATTTAGACTGCAGTTCCCACCATCTCTCATCAATGGCCATGCTGATGGGGACTGATGGGAGGGCCAAACGTTCGCCATCCCCGATTTAAGAGATTAATACCGTATCCTTCAACATTTAAGCATTAAGCCTGCAATGAAATAAGTTAAGCCAAAAACATGACGATAAGCTTTGTGATGGCTGAAATGCCTTCGCCATTGCCACTTTTCTGCCCCTTCCACACCCCACTATTGTCCTGATATCCATCTGTCTTAACAATTATTTTGCAAGTTGCAGGGATACCATTTATGAAGGTAGCTTTGCTGACCTCAAATACCCAATGTTAACAGATGATGACACTGACTTAACACAAACACATGTGATAAAAGCCTTAAGAACTTCCCTAGTCCTCTTCTAAGGACCTAACTCACTTTACATGCAAGCCATGTAACATAAGCCCGCCATATGTTTTTTCCCTAGGAAGAGCACCTGTGACGTTTTCATTACACCCATATGTGTGTGTGTAGTTTCATCTTAAAGGTATCTTACAACTTGGTTCTCTCTTGTTTTATGTTCCTCTTGCAGAAAGACTTGTCATTTGTGGAGATTGATTTGAGAGATAGAGTCGAAGAGGTAAGCATAGGTTGTGTGAACATACTTTTGACTTGCTATATTTTCGTGAAGGAAAGATGCAAGTGTGATGAATGGATACATGCAGGCAATGCTATTTTTCTAGAAAAAGAATTGTAGGAGCTCACTATGAACGCCTCCCTTGTTCTCTTATAATGGCAATGACACCCACCCGAGAGGTGCCAGAACTGAGTTCCGGCCGGGGGGAAAAGCCCTGCATGCAGACAACCATGGATTCTTCTTCCCGCTATGTTAAATTTCATTTATTGAAAATATTTGTATCCTGCCTTTCTACTCGACAACAGATGTTGAAGGTTGGTGACAAAAAAACCACAAAATGAAAACAAGTTGTTTTTCTTAAAGGCTGTGATAATTGACGAAGGCTTCTGGGGACTGATGATATAAAATATCCTGTCCTCAGCCCCAAATGCAACATTAGAGGCATCATTCACTTATGTTCTGTAGCGTGCCGTATGACCAGAATGCTTCCCATTTTAGATATCATTTATTTTTAGTAACGCAGATCGTGGGAAGTCATTAGCTGAATTCAAACTCCCTTGGCATTTATAAAGAGCAGTAATTCACCAGGAGCTGAGTGGGCTCTCTCTGCAGCATCTTAAGTTTGTTGATTGAAAGGTGATCAGTGGTGTTGATTATTAGGAAGAAATTGTTAAGAAGTGGGGAAATTTTTTTTAGTTCAGGCAACCTGAAAGTAAGAGAATGTGATAGTCATGAAATTACTAATGGTGCAAAGAATGTGAAGGAATTTTTAAAATATATTTTTTATTTATTCAGACTGCCTTACACCCTGCCTACTAACTGAGATTTTTGAGGGGCTTCCAATATATTTAAAATATAGTAAACTAAGTGTATGATCACAAAAAGAGCATACAAGCTTCCTCTGGCCCAGAAATGGCTGCCAAAGCAGCTGGATGACAGATCAGGACTTCCTCACCCAGCTGTTGCTGAGCTTGCCTTCTGGCAGTGGTAAAAGATGCAGAAGGAGCTAGTGCAACAAAGGTGTCAGAAGCCTCCCCTCAGTCCCCTAAGTGTCTTCAAAATGACTACTGTTAGTCCCTCACAGGCCAAGGTTTCCTCACTGGACAGCAGTTGCTCCAGTCCTCCAGTCCGCTCTGCAGCACTTCTGGCCTGGAAATGACTGCCTGAAGCAGCCCGGTATTAGTCGTTCACAGAGCAGGACTTCCTCGCCTGCTTCTGATGTCTCTCACAGCTTTGGGCTCTGGTGGCAGATGCAGAAGGTGCTGGAACGTTCTCCAATATTCCAGCTTCTGCTTTGCAGCTGAATTCGCTGGTCTGGAAACGGCTGCCAAAGCATTCATCCCAAACCCTCCAAGTGTCCCTATTTTCCGGAGACAGTCCTGGATTTACAGAAGCCGTCCTGGTTTCTGATTTGATCCCAAAAAGTCCTGCTTTTCCTTAGCATGTCCCCATTTTCATCAGAGAAATGTTGGAGCTATGTAACCCTGGGGCCAAGGAGATATGTAACTATACAACCATAAGAAGACATCTGAAGGCAGCCCTGTACAGGGAAGTTATTTTAATGTTTAATGTTTAGTTATGTTTTTATATGTGTTGGAAGCTGCCCAGCGTGCCCAGATGAGTGGGTATAAATAATAAAATAATAGTAATTATTATTATTATTATTATTATTATTATTATTATTGAATAGGACATCCCTATTTTCATCAGAGAAATGTTGGAGAGTATGTCATCCAATGAGTGTGAGAAAGGAAGTATTTTTTCACGCTGCATTGTTACCTTATAGAGCTACTTTGGACATAATATTGTTCAGAAATATGACAAAAAGCCTAAGTGACCCTCAGACCTGTATGCTCCCCATCTTGGAAACTGAATGCTAGGCACCATTGGGTCTGATCCAGCAAGACAACAGCTATCTTATTAAGATACTGTGTTGTCTGGTGACTTTTGACACAGTAAAAAAGGTAAAGGTACCCCTGCCCGTACGGGCCAGTCTTGACAGACTCTGGGGTTGTGCGCCCATCTCACTTAAGAGGCCAGGGGCCAGCGCTGTCCGGAGACACTTCCGGGTCTGCTCTGGCGAGCCAGCGCAGCACACGGAAACGCCGTTTACCTTCCCGCCAGTAAGCGGTCCCTATTTATCTACTTGCACCTGGGGGTGCTTTCGAACTGCTAGGTTGGCAGGCGCTGGGACCGAGCAACAGGAGCGCACCCCGCCGCGGGGATTCGAACCGCCGACATTTCGATCGGCAAGCCCTAGGCGCTGAGGCTTTTACCCACAGCGCCACCCGCGTCCCCTTTTGACACAGTACTAATCACCTAATGGCATTGCGGCACTAGGTTCATGAGCTCTTGATTTGTCAAAGACTTGCGCCTCACATTTATATGCAAATCCTCCAGGCATCTTTCAAGTCAGATTTGTATGTTCACACATACCTGAAAGTATGCAACAAAATTCATGTCACTGTGGGTACTGTGAATTTTTGTGTGTGTGTTTTTTGTGGGAGAAGGTAGAAAACACGGCATCACACTTTATACAAAACGTGATGACTCCACATTTCACTGTATACAGCATAAACCTAACTTCAGTTTAGGATTAGCTGACAGCAGTCTTGGATGGATGGAGAGGCACTCATCTGTCTGTATCAATAAGCACATTCATCCTGATTAGGTTGTATAACCAATCTTTCTTGCAGGCTTGGGGTAAATGCCTTGTTGCACTTACGGTAAATACGAACACTATTACCTGCCTTTCTGTCAGACCCTTAAGGCGGCTTACAATACAAAATTTGAAGATAATTTTAAAATGTCAGCAATATAAAACTTTACCAATGGGGGTGGGGAGGGCAGGAATTAAACTTATCAGAATTACAATAGCATGTTTGGCAAAAAGAACCTTAAATCTAAAAGTCTAGTTGAATTGCCTCAGGTTCACATATCATAAACAATCAAGCCTTGCAAGTAGAAAGAAATTGTTTCAGCGTTGCCTAGCCAGGATTGAAAGCGCTTTTCCATGACATACAAAGAGAGGCCTGAATTAAATACACCATTTGTCCAAAACTAGCAATGCAATGAAGCTTTTTTCTTTTCTTTTTAAGGAATAATTTCACTGAAGTCACATGTTTTGAACTGTGCATGACCCTGGAGCAAGTTTTTTTTTTTAGCAAAAAGTTTCCCAGAAAAGAACTCTGCTTGTTTTCACTGTTATAGATTATTAGGTTGGTTATAGCATTAACAAAGAATTCACTATTTCTTAAAATTTCTCTGACTCAGAAAACTGAAGAAATCTTGACAGAGGAGAAGCAGCATGAAAAGGAAGAGGAATCTCCTGAAACGCTGTATGGCGGTATTTTTACTTGTTGTGCAAGACACTGGTGGGAAAGGCCAGCTTAAAAATGCTTAGTTTTACAAAAATGTGGCTGTGGGGGTCCAGAATAGTGGAAGTCATTTCATTCCTAGATCCTAAATATGTTTGCCTGGCTCTTTTTGCCACACTAATTTCATTGCTGCTTACTTCCCAGTAAAGCAGGCTTAGGCTAACAGCTGTAGGTTTTGCTCTCTGGACATTTTTTTTTGCATGCTATCTTTCCCAGTTGGCAAAAAAAGGTGTTTACATTTGTTCATATGCAGGAAAATGTGTCATGCTACTTGTGGTTCCCAATCAACAACAACAGTGGGCAGATCTATACCAGGCATCTAAAGCATGCTCGATGTACATGTAAAGCACACAGCTTCTCTCAAAGAATCCTGGGAGCTGTAATTTGTTCAGGGTTGCTGGGAAATGTAGTTCTTTGAGAGGGCAATTACAGTGGTACCTCGGGATGCGAACGGGATCCGTTCCGGAGCCCCGTTCACATCCAGAAGCAAACGTAACTAGCGGCAGCACGTCTGCACATGCGCGCATCACTTTTCATCGCTTCTGCGCATGCGCGTGATGTCAGTTTGAGCGTATGCGCATGCGCGAGCAGCGAAAACCGGAAGTAACACGCTCCGTTACTTCTGGGTTGCCACGGAGCGCAACTTGAACGCACTCAACATGAAGCATATTCAACCCGAGGTACAGTTCCAGGGATGCTTTGAGGAAAGTCATGTGCTTTAAATATGCCTTAAATGTATGGTGTTGTAAAGGTGTTACTACATGATGTTACTATTCAGAAAGTAGCATACAGCAGTTGCTAGATATCATCAGAGGGAGAGTGTTCATGCCCTCTTGTGGGCTTTGCATAGGCATTGTGGGCACAGAATGCTGGGACATTCTGCACTGCAGGGGGTTGGGCTTGATGACCTTTGGGGGTCCCCTTCCAACTCTACAACTCTATGATTCTACATACATAAGAAGAGTTCTCCAGGATCAGACCAAAGGCCCATCTAGTCCAGTATCTTGTTCTCACAATGGCCAACCATTGTTGTAAAGTGCAATATACAATTGTGACACTAGGTATGGCGACCGTGAGCTACAGCAAATTCAAAGCATTTTTCAAAACGATTTTTTTTAAAAAGCATTTTTCACAACGTTTTTAACATGCATCTAGATTCCACACCCAGGTGGTTTCTATGGTTGTTGTTGGACTATCTGGGAGAATAAATCAGACGCTATTAAATGGGCTTACTGATTGGGCTTGTGCAGAATTCCTCTTAGTGGCTGGTTATAAACATTTCAAAAATTATATTTGGAATAGCAGCAACCTGGTAAATGATTTGATATTTTCCCATCCCAGTCTTCCCCGCTATCCATCCGTTCCTGATAACACGGATTGCTAGATACTTTGACCACTAGGAGGAGCAGGTCCCATATGCTAACTGCTATGGCCTATGTACACTGCTTTGTCTTCAAATAATACATGTTCCAAATATTTTGTTAGAACATTATTAGCTGCGTGTTGCCTGTGGTTGTTCAGAGTTGTCTTCAAAGGGCTGCAGGCTGACCCTTGCATTAGATAGCTGGCTTACCTGATTTTACTGCCAGGGAGGATGGCAGGTGCTCAGGAGAAGGTCTGTGTAGCTCAGGGGCAAAGCATGCACTTTGCATGCACAAAGTTCCAGGTTCAATCCCCAGCATCCCGAAGGAGGTCTGGGAATGTCCTCTGCCTGAAAACCCTAGAGGGATGCTGCCAGTCAGTGTTGGCAATGCTGGGGTAGATAAACCAATGGCCTGACTTGGTTTAAGGCAGCTTCCTATGTTCCAATAAGATTTTCTGCTTCAGGTGTCAAAATAACTTGGGTAAACACTTTGAATTGATTGGGGGGGCATGGAATGCTATTTGCTGCTCTGCCTCAGGCAGTAAAATATATAGGGCTGTCTTTGCTTAGCGGTACTTTCTTTCTTTTTTATTAAAAAACAACCCCAAACAAGTTATGGATTGTTCTGCTTTTAAGTGTGCCTAGAATTGCAGTCTCACTTGACTTCTTGCTTCTGTTTGTTAAGATGAGTCAGTGAAGCCAACAGTTGAATAATGTGAGAAAACTCGGTAATTCGTTTGCAGGAATATGGCTCTGTCATATGACGGGTTCCCAAAACAGTGGTGCATTACCGGTGCTTTACCTCTGAGCTACACGATCCTTCCTCTGAGCATCTGTCAATCAAATCAGTGGGATTTATTTATTTCTAACAATTTCAATAGGTGCTGGATTGTAACCATTACTCTATAGCCTTAGCCTGAGAGAGGGATGGGCTTGTGTGCTTGTAGGTCAGTGCTGCTATTCAGTCTTTGAAATTCTCATCCAGCACATGTATTACTACTATTCATTACCACATTTGTAACACATCTCCCCCTTGAGGAGGTCAGGGCAGTGTGATTGGGGGTTTCCTCATTTGTTCCTAACCTGTGAGGTAGGTTAGGCTGAGAGATAGTGATTCACCCCCTGGTTAGCCAGTGAACCTCATGACTAAGCAGAGATTTGAACCCGGCTCTGCTTTGTCCAAGTCCAACACTATCTACCGCACAATGCTGACTCACATTCCACCTGCCTTTAGAATAGTGTGGGTCCACTTAAATGGATACTAGGCATTTGCCATTTGTGTTCTTCCAGATGGGATCCTCACACAATGCTATTATACAGGGAGAGCCGGCATGGTGTAGCGGTTAGAGAGTCGGACTAGGAGTGGAGAGATCCACATTCAGATCCCCACTATGCTATGAAGCTCACTCGGACCATCAGTCATCCCCTCTCAACCTAACCTACCTCACGGGTTGGTTGCGGAGATAAAATGGAGATAGCCATTGAGGAAGAACCACAAAGGTTGTGCTAAGACTCAAGAGGAAGGGCAGGATATGAATATTAAAAAAAATAAGTATCTTAGGCCACCAGATCTCCTTCCCCAACACTGCTGCTGTCACCAAGCCAGATAGGTAAAGGAAGCAAAAATGTTCTGCAGGACCTTGTTGAGAGGTCCATGGAGGAATATTCTCAATTCAGGACTGGGTTCTTTTCATCTTTCCTTATTGTACTTGTTGGCTATCGATCTCTTGCCTTTATGCTGCCCTAATTTAGTTGGTTTCCCCTTTGGAGCTACATTCTTGACACTTAAGAAATCTTTGTTCTAGATGATGTCCTTATATATGTAGAAATGAACTGTGGGAATTTATATTTGCAGGCCCGAAAGCAGCTGGCTGTGCTGTTTTCCCATCTGGATGAGGCAGAAGAAGCGGAAGGAAAAACAGGAGTAGCCACAAATTGGTTAATATCACCACATGGGTAGCACCGTGGGGGGACGGGACGTGAATATATGAGATACTTATGAGGGTGGTGGGGTGCAGAGGCATTGGGGATAAGGACGGAAATTGTGGCGGCTGTAACAGCCTCATTCAGCACCTCTCTATAGCACTGGGCTGAGGGAGTTTTAGGCAGCTGGAGCTGCGCTGCTTTCTGTGCTGCCACCAGTCTCCCTTTGCCATCTGCTGCTGCTGCCGCCGCCACCCATCCCATTCCACCCTTTGGTAAGATTTCAGGGTGAGAGGCACCAGCAAGGCATGGAGCAGGTAGGCTTGTGCACTTTACCCTACTATCCTCTGGCATAGCCACAAGGAGATTGGAAGAATCCACTTTTGTTTTCTGCTAACCTCAGGTTGCCGCCTTATGCTAAACAGGACAAACTATGGTTTGTCCTAACAAACCCAAGAGCAAATCATTGTTTCTGACCCTGGCTTGTTTCGATAAAAGCATAGCTAAAACTAGCCCCAGTTCTCCTGTTTAGATGAAACAATGAATTGCAGTTAGCTAAGAAAATTGGAAACGAGCTCTTCTGTGTGCACATAATGCTAAACTATCGTTTAGTGTTGTGTCCAAAACTTCAAACCAGGTCACACAGTTAAGCATGCCTAAGAACATGTTTTATTCTGTGTTGACCCTAGCCTATGCCCTCAGTGCTTTTGCACATTTTAGACTCGCTTGCAGCAATCTCCAAACAAGCTGAACGTAAAAGATATAAAACAGTTTCCATCTAATACTTTGTTTGTACCTGTGTGTGCTTTTTGGAGCATAATGGGTGCAGACATTACGTCAGAATCCTCTTTCACCCTTCCCCTTAACACAGGCATAGGCAAACTCGGCCCTCCAGATGTTTTGGGACTACAACTCCCATCATCCCTAGCTAACAGGACCAGTGGTCAGGGATGATTGGAGTTGTAGTCCCAAAACATCTGGAGGACCAAGTTTGGAGGTGCCTGCCTTAAAGATTATAAATGCTCACAAGAAATCTCTTTTAGTCTCAGAGTTGCCAACTTTTCATTTCAAAAAGACTAGCCTTCCAGGTGAGAGGCCAGGGGGGGGTGAAGGATTCAGCAGACTGGTGTGTTATGATGGTAGATTCTGCCAAGTGCAAGGTGCCAACTCTAACAATAAATTTGATAAGAGTTGTATCTAACTAGTCATACTCAGAGTAGACCCATTGAAATTAATGGACATGACTGAGTGGAACTTAGTTGGATACAATCTTCAGTCTTATCACATGACTCTGTTGCTTTTACTGTAATATAGAAATTACAACAAGCCTTCAATCTGGCTCCAAAGTTCACTGACTCAACACTTTTTAAACTGCTAGACAAGACCGGTTATACAAACCAGACCAGTAAAATTCTGGCCAGCTGGCAATCCTATCCATTCCACAAAAATATATTTGCCTGTTTGCAAGAAGAGGTTTGTTTCAATGGTGAGCTCATGGTTTCAAAATGTTTATTGGTCATCTCAGAATCACCCAAGTGGAGTCAGTGGAAGATAACCAGGGCAGGGAAGATGCAGGAACTTTGTATTGGGTATATCTGTTTGAAAGTCGAATTACCTCTGTTGTACATGCTGTATTATTCTGTATGTCCTTCAATCCGTACAGGACTCCAGCTTTTTAGAATACAAGGCCCAATATGAAATGGAAGGAAAACCAGTGCGAAATGGTCAGCTGAAGAATAGGCGACGAATAAACTAAAATTCAGAACTAGACTAGTTGTTCCTTCACTTTATCTGAGGTACCGCAACAGGCTGCCGGTCTTTGCATTCTGATAAGAGAGAGTGGATTCAAAAGATAAAGCATGGTGTGGAAATACAGTGGTACCTCGATTGTTGAGCATAATCCATTCCGGAAGACCGTTCGACTTCCGAAACGTTTGACAACCGAGGCGCAAAGGGCTGGCTGCAAAGTTAGTGGAGAAAATTGGAAAAAACCACAGCAGAAGCCGTTCTACTTCTGAGGCGCGTTCGAAAATGGAAGCAATTACTTCTGGGTTTTCAGCGTTTGAAAACTGAAATGTTCGGCTTCCGAGATGCTCTTAAACCAAGATACCACTGTATAAGAAAAACAGTCCTTAGTGCTTGGTCATGTATATGTAAATGTGAACATACGAAGCAGTGAATCTAAGACCGTTAGACCCTTAGTCCACATATCTCAGTGTTGTCTACTTTGACAGTTTACCCTAACTTCAGGTTATTTATGAACAAGTTTAAAATGTTACAAGTTAAAAATTGCATGAGAATTTATTGTGAAACTGATGTAACCTGGGGGTACAAATCTCAAGGGATTGGCTTTTCACAAAGCTACATTAAGTGCAAAGAAGTTTGCTTTTAATGGGTGTTGGAAAGAGGCTGTTAAAAAGGAAACCTTGCACAGATTGTGGGTCAGGTAACTAAATTCCATGATCTTTCCAGAGGAACTTGACATCTGTGCAGTATTTATCTCCTTAAAACTTCACTCTTATCTATGCAATCCAAACCTACTTGCAATGCAAGTTCTTTTCCAAGTACCAGGGCATTTAATACAGCTAAATCTGTTTTAAAATCAAGACTAGATAGATAGATAGATAGATAGATAGATAGATAGATAGGCTATGGATCAAGCTGAAAAAGTGTTTCATTATCAGAAAGTTGCAAAACGCCCTCATTGCTATCACACAAGCCTCATTTCCAAACCCTATGAAAAGCTTATTTGGCCTTGAAGCAATTCCACTGGATATGAATTCTGTTTGCAGTGCTGGTGCACATACAGGTTTTCAAAGTAGTAAACTGGAGTTTTAGATAATTTAGCAGAGCTGAATTGGGGAGATCATTTCATTTACAATGAAAAGGCAAAGCCCCTACCCTCCCGGTTTTGGGAATGTTTGCACACTTTTGTAAAAAGGTGTAAAACTGTATAAAGAGGTGGGTCTCAAGAAGCAAAGGGAACTGCTGAGACACGACACTCTTCTGCCCCTGTTGCATGTTGTTTACTATTAGCTGGGGTAGTTGGGAGTGTGCATGACTGTACCACAGAAAATAATGTCGTGCAAATGGACTGTATCCCTATTCGGATGCCCATCTGAATCAGAGTGTGGCCCATCTACACTGCACCGCATCAGAAAAATGTGCATTTCTATATTCACATTCTGACTCAACTAAACTTAAATAAAATGTTATGACCAGAGCTGGATCCTGACAAATTATTGCAGTGAAATATCCAATACAGCATTGCCTGGAGATATGGGCACATTCCTTCTTCCTCACTCCTGCTGTCAGGGTGAGAACAATTGTGTGTTGTTGTTTTTAACCCCAGTGGCACTGTCATACAGCAAAATCTGAGAGCCTGCATGTTCCATGATTGGTTATGATCAAGTAGTAAAGAAGCCCTTTCGAGTTAGGCAACATCAGACTAAGGGGAAATAGCCATGAAAAGGCATGAAAGAAGAGAATAAACGTCGTTGGTTGGGGTTGTTTTGGTTTTTTCCAGACCTCCCTACTTCCTGAAGCACCAGCTTTTGCACCTAAAATCAATCCCTCGCCCACAATTGCCATCACACTAGTTTTAAACATGAAATCTTCCAGCATAGATGTGGAGAGTGTATAGAAAATGCCTATTCCTAAGGTGTGAAATGCAACACTTGTATCATTTCCTGAGTGAAAAACAAGGTCTTGCTTTCCTTCCCCTCCAAAATTTCATTTTCAGACCCTTTCTGTGCACGGCATATTTATTCTAGATACAGATATATAAATAGCCTTTACCGAACCAGTAACCATGGGAATTAATAGAGTTCACAGCTGGGTTCTAAATGGACTCCTTACATCTCCCTCCCCTCCCCTCTTCAGAACACTTCTCTTTCAAAGAGCAAGAAGAGTCGTTTGGAAAGAGATATGGAGAGAGACTACGGCCAGATGTGCAGACATAGGATCTCCACCAGCCCTCTCGCTTTAAAGTTTAAACAGTGTTATTCAGACAACCCCTGACATTTCCTGGTACACATCCTTTTTTCCTTCTGGCAACAATATGAAAACAATAGGCCTGATTCTACTCTACTGTAAACTGGTGGTGATAGGGATCCAAGAGGACTCGTTTAAGAAGAGCTGCATTAATTCAGAAGTGCTTCTTTCCAGGCAGGCTCATCCATAGGTAATCTCTTGTTCCCATACGCCAAGGGATAGCTGGGCTCTGTACTTAGTAGAAAGCAAGCTCCTTGAATATACAGAACCAAGAGAACAAGTTGGGAACCTGTAGGTTCTACTTAACCAAAGAAGTCAATGGCTGGCTTTAAACAAGCCAACCTAACCTACTTTTCATAGATTATCTATGAAACGATCTCACCCTTGGAGAAAGGCTGGGGTGCAGATGTGGGAAATAAATACATCTCACTTTCATTGCATTACCTCAGGGGTAGCTAAACTTTTGGCACGCAGATGTTGGACTACAAATCTCATCAGCTCTGGCTATCATGGGGCCATCTGGAGAGCCCAATGTTGGCCACCTCTGGTATAGCACTTGCCGTATTCTAATACGCTGAAGTGTTTTTAATTCTATTCGTTTTGTGACTAGATGTTAATTTCCTTCTCCCAGAAAGGCCAATATGTTTTGTTAACGGGGCTGCCCCAATGAAGTAACACAGCCATCAACTTTCTATCCAATTTTTTAAAAAAAAAAAATCAATTGTTTTTATTACAGATTATCTTGGGTTGCAACCTTTTTGGACATCAGTCCTATTAGAAATATGCAACATAACGAAACAGGTATTAGAAGACACCCCAGAAGTAGCTCTACTGAATATTTTCCAAGACAATAGCACACACTCACACCACAAAGCGCTTATAACCCAACTTACTCTCAGCAGCCAGGAGCATCATAGCGAGAACATGGAGGGAACTGTCAGATGTGAACCATGGACCACTGGTACCAAACTGCATAGGAAACAGCCTTACTAGAAAAGCTAACCAACAAACCAAAAATGGGGACAAATAAAACAGGATGCCTTCACCCCGATGTGGCTCCCCTTTATTACACACATGGTCCAACAAGACTTTCCATCCAATCTTCAGTGTCTACACATGTAATTTATGGAAAGGTTTTTTGGCAAGGTCTCAGATAGATCAACAGAGACATCTGCTGGTCAAAGGAAACAAGGGTTGCAAAAATATCTCTGCTTGTATTAGGTGGTGTTTTAAAACAAACATACTACTCTGTCTACACACAACTGCTGACGCCACACAACTGCTGCAGATACAGTATTTTGATGCTGCATCACCGTTCGCCCACAGCAAACCACACAGGACCTGAGAGAGCAGGGTTCAAATCCTGACTCAGCTGCAAAGCTCACTGGGTGATTTTGGGCTAGTCACTCACTCTCAGCCTAACCTACCTCAGAAGATGGTTGCGAGAATAAAACAGGGAAAGAGAATTATGTACTCCACTTTGAGCTTCATGGAGGAAAGGTGGGATAGAAATGTAAGAAACTGAACAAACAAATCGGTATCTTTAAACACCTGTGTGTGTGCCTGGGAGCTCAAATTGGGCCGGGAGTTCCTGATGTGTGAACATGGGTGTTTAAACATGCAGGCATGGTCATCTATGTGTTACAATTGGGAGTTTACAATTGGAAGATTCAAACATTTTGTCTTTGATATGCTTTTATTTGTCAAAGTGCATAAACAGGACACTTTATCTTGGCTTCAGTTTAAGCAGGGCAATTTAAAATGCTATTTGCTAGTTCTTCCCACAACTGACAAAAAGCAGGCAGATCAGCAAAAAATAAATGAAAATAGTAATATATCCTGAAATTTGGAACATTGGGAACTGTAGTTTGAGCTGTAATTCTGGGACAGGGAAACTATAGTTCCCAACGTTCTTTGGGGGAAGTCATGTGCACGTTTCCGAGCACAATTCAAAGTGTTGGTGATGACCTTTAAAGCCCTAAACGGCCTCGGTCCAGTATACCTGAAGGAGCGTCTCCACCTCCATTGTTCTGCCCGGATGCTGAGGTCCAGCGCTGAGGGCCTTCTGGGGGTTCCCTCGCTGCGAGAAGCCAAGTTACAGGGAATCAGGCAGAGGGCCTTCTCAGTAGTGGCGCCCGCCCTGTGGAACGCCTTCCCACCAGATGTCAAAGAGAACAACAACTACCAAACTTTTAGAAGACATCTGAAGGCAGCCCTGTTTAGGGAAGCTTTTAATGTTTAATAGGTTATTGTATTTTAGTGTTTTGTTGGAAGCTGCCCAGAGTGGCTGGGGGGACCCAGCCAGATGGGCGGGCTATAAATTATAAATTATGATTATGATTATGATTTAAATGTACATTGCACAGGCTTCAAATTTGCGGTGTGGATCTGTCTTAACAAAATAGCACCTGACTCTGCTGAGGATTGCTGCATAACCTTGAGCAGGTCACCTTCTTTTTTGCCATTTTCCTCTCATGTTTACTTTGACGGTGTTGGTATACTGCCTAGTACAATAAGGCTCATAATTTGTGGTTGCTTTGCCTCCAGGGACAACATTCAGGCAAACAACAACACAGGCAGCCACCATTGCCCATTTTGTGACTGCTTTTCTGTCCGTCACATGTTATGAGCATCAACAATTATTGCTAGTTAATCTTCAACATGTCTGAATGCCACAAACTGGAAGCTGTTTCTTCACTTACATCTATTTGCTGCATATGGCTCTTTAAAAGCTAGATTTAGGAGGTTAAGAATACAAACCATGTGAGTGAACTGGCAGTTTTTATGGATCGTATGATCTGTCAGTCACTTGCCTGTGTGACATGTCAGCACCTGTCTGTAATTTTTTACAAAACAGGAACGCTATCATGATTTTACATCTGTAGTAATTGTGCTGCCCTATTTTGTTTCATTCAGTTCTCCAGTAACAACTTTCCTTATTATCATATTCAACAGAAGTTGGAGGCAGTCCAGTCTTTGTTTAAATGGTTTACATAACAGCTCTGGAAGGTACATAATAAAAATACATTCCTTTTGCACCTGCAATCTAACTCAGAGCTTGAAACTCATTGCTAGGTAGATTCAAATAGTAGCAGCACCTCGGATTACGTTTTTAAAACCATTTGTTTTCACATAGCTACAAAAAATAATATTTATTGTAGTTGATAGTAGGTTTTTTTTGTTAAAAGAATATCAGGTGCCAGTACTCTTATCCCAATCTAAATGTCATGGGTGCCACCACAAAATGACTGCTTATGGGCAGCAAAAAGAAAGAAAGACCCATTTTAATTACAGAGGGAGATATTAAATCAGAGAGGTTGCTTATTTATTTAGGCTCTACAATAATTCTGGTATATTATTGTAATATGGAATTACAGTCATACCTTGTGTTACAGCCGCTTCAGATTGCGTTTTTTCAGGTTATGCACCCACCGAAACCCGGAAGTACCAGAACGGGTTACTTCCGGGTTTCAGCGGTCGCGCATGCTCAGAAGCGCTAAATTGCGCTTTGGGCATGCGTAGAAGCACCGAATCGCAACCTGTCCGTGCGCAGACGCACCGCTGCGGGTTGCGAACGTGCATCCTGCACAGATCACGTTCGCAACCCAAGCGTCCACTGTATAGAGACAAATATTAAAGATGATATTCCATTAACAAGTGGTGGTAACTTAAAATTTAATGTTCAAAATGTATTCCACTCTTCTTCAGTATTTCAAAAATACTGAATATATACCCCCTATATTACTGTTCTGACAATATGTAAAGTTATCTAAATTTGATTAATAACTAATTAAAAGGCAGCAGATTCAAAATGTTTTAATCAGTTGATGTCCCTAGATTTGTTTGTTTGTTTGTTTGTTTAAACCATTTTTGTAAAATTAAGACAGTGGAAACTGATGTGTGATGCTTCTCATGCAAAAGTGATGAAGCATTTCTGGCTGGGGCAACTCAGTCAGATGAGCGGGGTATAAATAATAAAATGATGATGATGATGATGATGATATCTGAAAGCCAGGCATTTAGGAGGAAAATACTGCTATGACAACTCACTTCTCTGAGTAGCGAGAAGTTCCAAAGCAACCTGGGTTTGATTTTTGATTGGAAACATTGGTGCTTTGTGTAATATTTGCATTTATTTACAACTACAGTTTGAGCATAGGTTGGAACACAGCTTAGTGATCCGAAAGATACAAAAAGTCTACTGTTCCCACATCAAGGGAGAGTCAGTACCCTGAAATGTCCAAACTCAGCTCTTTGCTTGTATTCATGGGAAGGGCTCCATCGCATATCAGCAAATTCAACTTGCATAATTAAAGTGGATTTGGAGGTCTTGGACAAGAAACCCACTTTCCCCAAAAGTTTATACTTTTGCAGTTATTAAGGTGGGATAATGTCTAACCTTCCCACAAACAAACAGGAATGAATGTTCAATAAATAGTTCACAACCTCCCTGCAAACAGATCAGGATGCTCAGTAAACAGGTTGTCTGTCTGACTGTCGATCTTTTCACACAGAGACATCTTGGCTCTTCCCCATTATCCATTATGAAGATGAGTCATCTCCTCTGGCCATCAACACTCTTTTTGTCAAGTAACAGATACTGGCTAGGTATTACTTCAGGACAACCCACACACTGGTAGATGCTGTTATGAGTTTCCTAATAAAACAGTTGTTTGTTGGACAGTTGCAGAATGACCTCATCTGATTTTTACGGGATTTACATGTAAAGGTTCAGATAAGGGCTGTCCTCACTGTGACCTGAAGTGAGTTTGCTGGAAATGTTTCCAGCATTTCTCACAACAGGACAAACTGATGGGTCACGCAGAAGAGAACCAGCTAATACTATTAATACACAGCTTTCAGCTTTATTGACATTATTATTTCTTAAATTCCAAACAACCCTTCATCCAAGGATCACAGGGTGGTTCACAATATAAAAATACCATAGTAATAAGCAACAACCCCTTTAAATCAAAATTAAAGGTAAAAGGTAAAGGTACCCCTGCCCGTACGGGCCAGTCTTGATAGACTGGGGTTGTGCGCCCATCTCACTCAAGAGGCCGGGGGCCAGCGCTGTCCGGAGACACTTCCGGGTCACGTGGCCAGCGTGACAAGCTGCATCTGGCGAGCCAGCGCAGCACACGGAACGCCGTTTACCTTCCCGCTGGTAAGCGGTCCCTATTTATCTATCCCTATTTTATAAATCAAAATTAAGCCTCTTTAAATCCCCAACTTCAATAGAAGAGTTAAGCACAAATTGTAAACAATGGGACTTGAAAGGATGCAACTATGGTTTAAGTAAACAATGGTTAATTTACTACGTTAAATTACAAGATCAACATGCACAGCGCCATATAAGGATGGTCACTTTTGTGATAACCCAAGCAATCTATTGTCGTTGTTCCTGTTTTTTTCAAGCTGCAATCCCACCAAATCTTACCTGAGAGTATATCAGGGAACCTATTGTATGGCTTTTATCTTTTTGACATTGTAAGCCACTTTGATATTTTTTATGATTTAGTAAATAGATATTTTTTATAAATAAATAAAAATTATAATAAATGAACCCATTGAACTCAATTGGACTTGCTACTGACTCTGAGCCAATGTGCATAGGGCTGAACTGTGTGCCTGGAAGATTTTTTTGGAAGTAAAACCGGTTTAGGTCTGAACCTCTAAATCAGGGGTCGGCAAACTAAGGTACGTGGGCCGGATCAGGCCCACCTGGGCCGTAAATCCAGCCCGCACCCTGCAGCTGAGACTCCCAGCGATGGCAATGGGAGGAAGAAGCCGAGCGGTGGTGGCTCTGCTACTCAATCACCACGCTTGGTTTACCTCAGCAGCGTTTGATTGGCAGAGCCACCGCCGCTCGGCCTCGTCCTCCAATCGCAAGGAGGCAAGGGAGCAAACACTGCCGGCTCCAGCTCCTCCTGTCTTGCCACCTCCGGAAGTCCGCTTTCCCTTCCTTGCCAGCTTCCACCTGCGCCACCAGGAGATGCCGCGTCTCAGCGCGTAGCCACCCCCTGCCCTGCTGTTTGATGCACGGACACTAAGAGCCCTAAAGACGTGCTTACTTACAAGTAAGCCGCAATTGTTTCAAGGCCGCTTGTTCAGTGCCTGCCCCCCGCCTCTTCTTCCAGCTCCCCCCCCCCCCCGTGCCGTTTCTCCAGCCCGCCACAAGGTCTGAGCGACAGTGAACCGGTCCGTGGCTAAAAAACATTGCCGACCCTTGCTCTAAATAATCCTGCTTTCCCCCACCATGAATGTTAAAAGAAAAAGAACAGGTATAGTGTTAGTCCTGAGTCATTTGATGGGTTAAAAATAATAATGAAGGATGGAAATTAACATAGAGGTTGGCTGACATCACAGTATCATCCCGGCGTCCGGGTTCAAAGACAATGTACGTTTTCTTAAGGGATGCCAAATGAACTCACTTTTTCCGTATTGCTCAATCTCCAGTACAACGAGGGCAGAGCCATGCCTGTGCCAGGGTTGTTTCTGCAGTTGCTGCAATTACGTGCTCTGCACGTTCCAATATGTTTTAGAGCATTCCTTTTAAAAGGAATTTTGAAGATACCAAGTTTCAGTTTTCTTTCATGCCCTCATGTGTGTGAGAGGGGGAGCCTTGATAACAACTGTGGGCAGGTGAGTCTTCCTGGAGCATAAATAAGTTAAATTGAATAGGTATTACCCACCCACCCCCATTATAGCTGAAAGAGGACCTTTGACACTCTGTTTAAATTAGGCTGTTTTTTAGGAATCCCACAACAGGCTCCTAGTTAAACACAATGGTGTGGGGCTGTGGAGGACATGATGATGATCTCCTGGTCAACAATAGAAAGTCTCCTTTCATACTGCATCACGGCAGTGGCATAGCGTGGGTTGTCAGCACCCGGGGCAAGGCAAGTAATTTGCGCCCCCTAACCCGTGGATTTTAGTAGGGGCAGAGAGCTGCGAGTGTGAGCACGCCCCCCCCGATGTTGCGCCCGGTGCGGCCGGCCCCCCCTGCACCCCCCATGCTACGCCACTGCATCACGGTGTGGTACGCTGGTTTGACAACAACTGATAGGAAGTGCCTACAGAGGGTGGTGAATACAGCACAAGTTATTATGGGCTGTCCCGGGAATCCGCTGGATGAAATGGCGGAAGACCGTTGCCTTAGGAGAGTGAGGAAAATTCTCAGGGATGATTCACACCCTGGCCGGCACTTTCATGATCTCCTGCCCTCAGGCAGAAGATATAGAAGCATGATTAGCCGCACCAACAGGGTATAGAACAGCTTCTATCCGTCGGCTGTTAGGCTGCTGAATGAAAAGATAACAACAGGGCAACTAACTTTCAGGTTTGGTGGGTGTGCGTCAGTAAACGAGGAGAATTAAGACTAAGAGAGCTGAATGGGGGGGGGGGCTTGTGTAATCTCACTGTATACAAGTTGTACAAGTGACAATAAAGTATTTCAATGCCAATTATGTAAATCTTTTCATGTTGTAAGCCGCCTTGAGCATTGTTTTAACTATGGAAAGGCGGCATACAAATAAAAGGATGATGATGATGACGCTGCCTAAGAATGCTATTTTATTTTATGTTATATCAGACATATATTACTTTGCAAAGCCTCTGTAACAGGGGTCCCCAAACTAAGGCCGCGGGCCAGATAAGGCCCAAGGGACTCGTTTATCCGGCCCGCAGCAACCCCTGCCACCCGCTGCCGCCGCCCGCTCTTAACCGGCGCTGCGTGGCTGTCCACTTCCGGATCGGAGGAGCACAGGAAATAGCTTGTGCGCATGTGCAAGCGTTATTTGCACATGTGCAAGCATTGTTTCTGGTGGACATCCAGGTTGGAGGAGGCCCGTGCACATGCGCACAAGCCATTTCTGGTGCTTCTCCAACCCGGAAGTGCACCAGAAATAGGGTGTGCGCACACGTATGGGCACGCAGTCCCCCACCCTCCAGCCCTCCACGCGATCGGCGCTGGAGACACCGGCCCAAGGCGTGGTAAGTTTGCTGACCCCTGCTCTATAAGTATACATCCTCCACAAAATCCTGCATTGTCATTAGGACTCACTCCCAATATTTAAACTCATTGGCTACAGTGCTGCAAAAACTCTCTGCAACTAGCTAGCTACAGCAGAGCTTTCCAAACTGTGTGTCACGACATGTTAAGTGTGTCGGCTGCAGTGTGTAGGTGTGTCGTGCGAACGCTCCCCACGCTCCTCATGGGGCTCGAAAGGGGTTAGTTTAACCTCCGGTTTGCTAGTAAAACTGAATTACTGTGTCGCGAAACGATGCATGGCTCAGAAAAGTATGTCACAAACATGAAAAGCTTGGAAAGCTCTGAGCTACAGCATGTGCCCAATACAGTGATATGTAAATGCAAACCAACTTCTAATAAAACGTTGGAGAAATGTAGCATCAAGTTGCTGCTGAGTGAAGGCTTTGGAAGTTTACCCAGTCAAATTAATAACATATGCTCCAATCTAGCCTAGTGACTTGCTTGTATCTTTGGGTTTAATGAGATGTAGTTGCGGCTAATATAAGCTGGACCTAGGCCACATATCTGTCTCTTGCACATCAATTAAATGCAGCAAACACCAGATTGTATTTTTAAAGGACAAAATGCCTGACCGCTCTGCAGAGAGCAGCCTAAAGGCTCTTTAAATAGGATCTCTCCAGTGGGCTGGTATAAAGCCATTATTTTTCGATACCATCTCACTTTTCAGCACTGAGCAGAAGTGTAGCAAGTCTCTGGGTGCCTAGGACGGGCGTATGCGCCCTACATGTGTGCCACCCATGCATCCCTCCCAGGCACACTTCACCTGAGCGTGTTGCATGTGCGCCAACCCAGCATGCCTGCAAAAGCAACATGGGGCTGGAGCCTGAGCAGCCATGTTCCTCCCGGGTGCCCTCCAGCTGGACGGCAGCTAAGGGGGAGGTGGCGGGCAGATGCCAGCTCCGCGCTGCTTTTCCAGGCAGCGCGGGGCCTGCAGGCATCCGAGCCACCGTGTCACTCCCAGGCACCTTCCTGCTGGAGGGTGCCCAGGAGAGACGTCATAGCTCAGGCTCGCTGCAGGTCCAGTGCCTAAAAAAAGAACTGAATCTGGGATCTTCTGCACGCAAGGCATGTGCTCTGCTGTTGAGCTATGATGCATCTAGTTTGAACTGTTGTATTTCAAAGGTATGGTGAAGGATGCAATCAAACTGTATCTGTGTTGCAAAGTTTAAAAAAAACTGAGATGCAATCAGTGGCGTTCATCCTCTGCCACATAAGCCACTTCCTGAATGATAATATCCCACATGCTGTTCCATCATAGCTCCTGAAATCCCACAAGAGAGTTGCCTTCTAACCTGGGAGTTTCTTCCTAGCATAGAGGCCAGGGTTTTGCTCATACAGGTTGCCTCCAGGCTGCCAGTATTTTATGGGAAGAATTCAAGCTAATACTGAGATTTTGGGTTTGTGCAGTTGAAGTGCTCTGTAGTCCTGGCACAACAAATCCACTTAAAAATAAACAAGCCTGGCTACACACATAATACTAAGCTATGGTTTGTGTTAATCAAGGTTGATAAACCAGCTACCAACCTTGGTTTATGTGTGTCCTTTAACCATAGTTAACCCTAGTTTAGCCTCATGGCCAGGTTCAGACAATCAACTTTGATAATGGTTAACTAAACTATGGTTTACAAACCATGGTTTAGTGTTGTGTGCAAGCCATGCCAATGAATATTTGATTGTATTAATTTAGTTCAACCTTAGGCAATCCATCTTTCACTCACATAGTATTCAGTTTAACCATTCCACTTCTGAGTAGGCATGCATAGGATTGCACTAAGCAATCCACAATCTTTTTGCCCCTGTGCTGTTCTTCCCTGCTTCATCTGGTTTCTGGGTGTAAAAATGGCGGAAAACTTCCTAAAAAAAGCTCAACAACTTTATGAAATATGGCAACCGTGGGTCTCCAGCTGTTTTTGGACTACAGTTCCCATCATCCCTGACCACTGGTCCTGCTGCTGGTTAGGGATGATGGGAGTTGTAGTACAACAATAGCTGGAGACCCAAGTTTGGGAAACCCTGATCTACAAGGGCTTCACATAGGGCAGAACTAGATGCAATGTTATTCATATTGTTTGGGGTGTGCAGTATAAACAAACAGCCAATCCAGGGATGGAGGGAAAGCTGGATAGGGACTGCGGCATAGAGAGAGGGGACTTTCAACACCTGGCTCCTGTTGCAGTGCCAATCAGAATAGGGGGATCTTGAGCCTGCCATTCACAATAGAAGGAAAGCTGCTGAATGTCTGCACCCCTTGAGAAATATGAGTTGTTTTTATTTTAGTTCATTTTTTTTGTTTGGTTGCAAATGGAAGGGAACAGGAAGGGGTGGTCTACCACCTAGACTTTACATGATAATTTCCAACCATGGAACGTAAAATAAATATGGAGCTGGCTTTATATGAAATTCCAAACCAAAACACAATTGTAGCTGAGCGGAACTCCAAGAGGAACTCCGAATGAGGTGTTACTTGTCACACATCTATGGAATCTATGTAAAATTCCAAGAATACAGGGAACAGACGGAACAGGGACAGAGAAAGGCGATATGGGGACTCAGCTTCAGTCCAGCGAAGAAATGAGGCAAGAGTAAGAAACTTCAGCCAGGGTAATGCCAGCTCAAAGTTTGGCTCACAAGGAACTCCTGCCTGACTTGCATCTCCTCTCAGTACAGTTGTTTGCAAAAGTGTGGTTTTGAAGGCAGCCAAACCATATCTATGCAATTTGCCAGTTGTTCGCACTGGGGCGGAGGGCGGGAAGGACAAACCTTTCAAATAGAAGGTGCATTGGACCCAACTCATCTGCCCCTGAGTTGCACCCTCCCCCATCATTAAATCTAATATTCAATTTTCAGCCAAGCGCAAGATTTCAGGGTGCTTGGCCTTCAATCATGCAAAGAAGTAGCTACAAGCTGACCCAGTGGGGGGTGTGTGTGGTGGGTGCGGGCCACTCTGGGTGTCATCACAGAGGAGGGTGTGTGTGATAAAAATATGAGGTTTTTTTAAAAAAATTGGGCTCACGAAACTTTTTAGTTCAGTCAAGAAACATAACGAAACGCGGCTGGCACTGGGCACCACACCGCGGGGGCCGGCACTTACCGCGGGGCCTGCAGTGCGCTCGAGCCACACGTCTCCCCTGGGAGTGATGTGGTAGCTTGGGCACCTGCAGGTTCCGAACTGCCTGAAACAGCAGCATGGGCTTGTGTCTGCCCACCGCCTCTCCCTCAGCCGCCCTATAGCTGAGGGGGAGGCGGCGGAGAGGCTCCACACAGCTCGCCCCATCCCCGGCTGCAGGATGCGTGCGCCACACTGAGCACCCGAGCGGCTAGCTACGCCGCTGGGCTGACCACTAGCAGAAAATATTAACGCTTTTGCATGAGTTTCTTTTAGCACAGTTGATTTTTTTCTTCTTCTTTTGCAATTGCAGAAGTATAATGAGGGTCCCACACAGCACCAGGTATACCACTAGATTATTCTGTAATGCCCTATGACCCAAGATCTTTCTAAAACATCTACTCAGAAGTAAGCTCCATTTAGCGAATGTTATCTTAATATTAATCAAAAGTGATTTCATTACTTTAAAGACGAGGGGAAATGGAGTGAAATAAGTAATTAAAGTGCCCACCCCCGCCATGGGAAGAGAAACTGACATTCTGGCAATTTAGAGGGCCTATTCAAGGTCCAGATCGGAGACATTTTATCACTAATCTCCTAGCCTGGATCAGCATGAAGCAATAAAATGGGTTGTGAATTTGCAAAAAAAAGAGGAAGGTTAAAGCCACAGAAGCCTGTCCAGATTTGATATGATAGTGTTCAAATTGCATCTTTATAATCTTTATAAACTCCAAATTGTCACAAATCCAGTATGGGGGAAAACTGGAGGGGTTATTCAAAAAGCACTGGCATGCAACAGGCCAGCAGGACATCACCTGGGAGAGAGAGAGAGAGACGGAATGAATATAAAAGATAAGAACGTAATAAGAGCTCTGCTGGATCTGGCCTAGGCCCATCTAGGCCTACATCCCTTCCCCACAGTGGCCAACCATGTGGTTTCCCAAAATCAGCAAGCGGGGCCAGAGTGCAAGAGCACAGTCTCCACTCGTGATTTTCATAACTGGTCTTCAAGGGCATATTGCTCCTGGCAATGGAGATAGTAACTACCTTGTAACTAATAACTGCTAACAGTCTTATCTGTGAATTTTTTCTAATCCTCTTTTAAAGCCATTCAAGATGCCCATCACTAGGGATGGAAAAAGGTCTGTCCATTTTGGGTCTCTCTGTTTCTCATTTTTCTAATCTTAAGTTCGGTTCTACATATTTTGCAGCAATTTGTCATTTTTATTTTTATCTTTTAAGAAAAGAATCCTAATGAAAACTCACCAGCATTTTAGAGCAATTTTCTCCCAATAAACAAATTTTTATATGTAGCTTGGATTAATCTTTTCCCTAATATAATGCATTTTTGTATGTTATTTTCACTAATATCTTAACAAGTAATTTTATGTACATTTTCCTCTAATATATGCATTTTTGTAAACGTAACAAAATTTGGGTGCATGCAAAGTTCAAAGGACAGCTGTGTTTCAGTTCAGATAGCATTTGAGAAACCGACAATTTGATAATTCAGCTTTAAATGCATACTGAAACCAATTTATCCTCTATCCCATACCATCTTACGAGAGCAAATTCCATTAAGTATACTTTAAAGGAATAGCAATTCTAGGTAGATTATGGTAGCATAGATGCACCCTACATGTGGGTCACTCCTTTTAGCCAGTTCACATTCTGCTTCTCAACAAAGGCAACTGTTTTCTCCATGCTATGGCAATCTACCTTTTAACATTTACATGATGGATCACTGTGGCAAATGGCTGCCTGCAATTGGTGAAAATTCCCATAAATTGCTTTGAAAAAGTCCATTATGCTTGTTTGTATTAAACCAATCCGCACACAAACACTGGTGTGGATGTAGCCTAAACTATTGTGGCTGCAACCCGCAAGCAACCTTCTGTTAAACCCACTGTAATCATAATCATCATCTGTTTATTTACTGCATCATCTGCTTTTTATTTGACTGACCTGATTACTCAGCAATATATTGTTAGAAGTGTGTCTGTGGTTAGATTGCTTTTGCTGCATCAATCCAAGAGGTATCACTCTTGTCCACAGTTTCCTCTTCCTTCACTGCTTGAAAAAATACCTAAATATATTCACAAGCTGGAAGTAGTCAAGTATTTCTTCCCAGAATCGGAACACAGATACTGTGGATAACCACAAATTTATCATCCGCATTCCTTTATCATAGTGCATAGAAATGAAATGGTTTCAAAACCAAAAGTAACTTCAGTGTATGCCAAACCTTAGTATGCATTGCATATATTGGTCAAACAGAATATCTTAAGGTTCCACCTAGATTATAGTAAAAACTGGCTCTGAAAAAGCAGTATTTGCACGATTCAGAATTTACTGTGAAAACATTGCAAGATACCTATGAGATGTTCTTATAAACCAAATAGGACATGTGGAGATGTTTAACAGCACATAGAATGTGCTTCGATAAACTAATTTCAAGAACTGGAGAATGTGGCAAAATTGACAGCAGCAGCATTTTATAACTTAGAAACTGATATCCTGGTTGCAATCAAGTTTACAAACAACACAATTCATCTTTCAGTAGCTAGGACTGAATCAGTGCCCTTGAAACTATGCAGTTTCTTACCGGAAAGCAATAATCAAATTCTTGTGGAGTGCAATACCATGCATATTTACTCAGAAGTAAGCCTGACTATGTTCAATGGAGCTTACATTAATAGAAGTGTGCACAGAATTACAGTTGTGTAATACAAACCTATGCATGTTTACTTGGAAGTAAGTCCCACTGTTTGCAATAATGCTGACTCCCTGTATGCCCTTACCTGGGAGTAGGTTCAACTGAACTGAATGGGACTCAGTTCTGAGCAAATTATGTATGGGATTACAGTGGTGCCCCGCAAGACGAACGCCTCGCAAGACGGAAAACCCGCTAGACGAAAGGGTTTTCCGTTTTGGAGGCGCTTCGCAAAACGAATTTCCCTATGGGCTTCCTTCGCAAGACGAAAGCCCATAGGGAAATCTCCGGGACAGCGGGGAAGCGCAGCGCGTCTTCCCCACTGTCCTCGGACCTCCTCCGAAGGCTGGCGGCGGGGCGGAGAGACCTCCTCCCGCCGCCAGCCTTCATTTCTCCGCTATCCCGGACGGCTTTTGAAGGCAGGCGGGGGGAGCAAAGACTTTCGCCCCCCGCCGGCCTTCAGAAGAGGTCCGGGACCTCTTCTGAAGGCCGGCGGGGGGCAAAAGTCTTTGCTCCCCCCTGCCTGCCTTCCCGGGGGCTTTTAAATCGCCCCGGGACAGCGGAGAAGTCCTCCGCTGTCCCGGAGTTTTTTAAAATGCTGGCGGGCGGCAGCGGAGGCTTTGCTGCCGCCCGCCCGCATTTTAAGATCGCCCCAGACAGTGGAGAAGTCCTCCGCTGTCCCGGGGTTTTTTAAAATGCTGGCGGGCGGCAGCAGAGGCTTCGCTGCCGCCCGCCCGCATTTTAAGATCGCCCCGGACAGCGGAGAAGTCTTCACTGTCCCGGGGTTTTTTAAAATGCTGGGGGTGGGAAGAAAAGCCCTTGTCCCCCCTCCCCAGCCTTCAGAAGAGGTCGGGGGACAGACTGTCCCCGGACCTGGTCTAAAGTCGGTTTCCATAGGAACGCATTGATTGATTTTCAATGCATTCCTATGGGAAACCATGCTTCACAAGACGAAAAACTCGCAAGAAGAAAAAACTTGCGGAACGAATTACTTTCGTCTTGCGAGGCACCACTGTACAATGTCAGTTGTCATTATTATGAAAAATAGTTATCTATCAAGTAGAATCTCCTATTAAAGGTAAAGGTACCCCTAATCATTGGGGACGCAGGTGGCGCTGTGGGTAAAAGCCTCAGTGCCTAGGGCTTGCCGATCGAAAGGTTGGCGGTTCGAATCCCTGCAGCGGGGTGCGCTCCCGTCGTTCGGTCCCAGCGCCTGCCAACCTAGCAGTTCGAAAGCACCCCCGGGTGCAAGTAGATAAATAGGGACCGCTTACTAGCGGGAAGGTAAACGGCGTTTCCGTGTGCGGCTCTGGCTCGCCAGAGCAGCGATGTCACGCTGGCCACGTGACCCGGAAGTGTCTCCGGACAGCGCTGGCCCCCGGCCTCTTGAGTGAGATGGGCGCACAACCCTAGAGTCTGGCAAGACTGGCCCGTACGGGCAGGGGTACCTTTACCTTACCTTTACCCCTAATCATTAGGTCCAGTTGTGGCCGACTCTGGGGTTGCGGTGTTGTTTTAGAGGAGCGAGAAGGAGGAGCTGAAAAGCTGCTGGTGAAAAAGGACAACCAGAGGCCTCAAAAAATGGATTATAAGGAAATTAAGATTTGGATGATCAAAATGTGGCTTGAAATTGAGAAGGAAGACTGCAGAGATTTCCCCATGGGGAGATCGGAAGACCTATGGATTATAAACTTGTATAAGGCGAAAGATGGAGCTTTTGGGACATTTGGGACACTTGGATTTAAAAGAAATATGAAATATGATTTGGGCTCCACTTTAGAACATGGAGGTCTGGTTGGAAGAAATATTGATTTTACTGGGACAGAGCTTCTCCGAGACATGATGTTCAACATAAAGGACTACCAACAAAACCGGCTGAGAGGGACTGAGAGAGATTTAAGGGCCTCGGACGTGAGGGATCCAGGCTGAGAATTGACTGGCTGATGGACATTGTTTGGGGATCAAAACCGGGAAGGGGGGGGGGAGAATTTTGGAATGTAAAGGGTGTATAACTATAAGTTGTTCTTTGTTATTTGTTTGGTAATTATTATAAAAATTGGGAAATTTGTGGAAGGGAACTTGGGTCGACCTTAGAAAAGGGTGTAATGAAGTGCATTGTGACATAATCTAGGTATATAAGTTAAATTTAAAAGAACTTGCTGAACTAACTATTGGAATTGGGATACAAGAAGGGGAGGTGCGGGGAAGTCAGGGAAATTGGTTAAGAAATTAAGGATTTGAAATTATACATGTTTGTCCTTATATGTGTATGTTTGTATTGTGTATTGTGTGTGTCTATATAAACTGTGTGAAACCCAATAAAAATTTTATTTAAAAAAAAAAAAAAAGACTCTGGGGTTGCGGTGCTCATCTCGCTTTATTGGCCGAGGGAGCCGGCGTACAGCTTCCGGGTCATGGGGCCAGCATGACTAAGCCGCTTCTGGCAAACCAGAGCAGCGCACAGAAACACCATTTACCTTCCCGCCGGAGCGCTACCTATTTATCTACTTGCACTTTGACGTGCTTTCGAACTGTTAGGTTGGCAGGAGCAGGGACCGAGCAATGGGAGCTCACCCCATCACAGGGATTCGAACCTCCAACCTTCTGATCAGCAAGTCCTAGGCTCTGTGGTTTAACCCACAGCGCTACCCGCATCCCTAGAATCTCCTATTAGAGAACAGCTAATTTTTCCAAGGGACGCGGGTGGCGCTGTGGGTAAAACCTCAGTGCCTAGGACTTGCCAACCACATGGTCGGCGGTTCGAATCCCTGCGGCGGGGTGCGCTCCCGTTGCTCGGTCCCAGTGCCTGCCAACCTAGCAGTTCGAAAGCACCCCCGCGTGCAAGTAGATAAATAGGGACCGCTTACCAGCGGGAAGGTAAACGGCGTTCCGTGTGCTGCGCTGGCTCGCCAGATGCAGCTTGTCACGCTGGCCACGTGACCCGGAAGTGTCTGCAGACAGCGCTGGCTCCCGGCCTATAGAGTGAGATGAGCGCACAACCCTAGAGTCTGGCAAGACTGGCCCGTACGGGCAGGGGTACCTTTACCTTTACCTAATTTTTCCAAAGTTACTAAAGAGAAGAACTTACAAATGTCTCCTAAATTTCAAAGCTATTTTTATTTCTCAGGAAATAAAATATTGGCCACACATCTTTGACACAACTTTAAGTCAATGTTTGGAATGAGAGCAGCCGAAAATGGGCTGAAAAGGTTTCTGGCTGCAATTCCAATCGCATGAAATAACTGTAAAGCTTGTGGCTGGGATCTATACATCATTAGTCATGGCCAAGCACTGAATGTGCTGAGTGGGATTTCATGGGTTGTTCCTCCTTTGAGTAGCTGTTTCAAATGATGTGCCATGGCACCACATGTGTGCAAAGAAAGTGAGCATCTGCAAACTGATAAATATAAATTCCTTTGGTAGGTCCCATGAGAATTAATTGTATTTTAAAAAATATACAGTGGTACCTCGGGTTAAGTACTTAATTCGTTCCGGAGGTCCGCTCTTAACCTGAAACTGTTCTTAACCTGAGGCACCACTTTAGCTAATGGGGCCTCCCGCTGCTGCCAGACCGCCAGAGCACGATTTCTGTTCTCATCCTGAAGCAAAGTTCTTAACCACAGGTACTATTTCTGGGTTAGTGGAGTCTGTAACCTGAAGCGTATATAACTCAAGGTACCACTGTATTTGCTTATTGAGGTTTTCAATTAAGTGCTGACCAAACAGATGATGTAAGAAAACAATTAAGAGCTCATATTGTCCTATATGCACACAGAGGTGGAACAAATATACACCATTCTCATTGTGGCTAAACCACTTGCGGCAAATTTCAAAGGGGAAACCGGACTGTACCATTACAGGCTCCTTAATAGCACAGTTGACTCCCAACTTATGTGGGGGGTTACGTTCTGGGGATAGCATTTAAAGCCAAAATTAAAACTGTAAAAAGCACAGCACAGCACTTACTGTGCTCTCCCAAGGCTACTACAGACCCTCCCTGCACTTCTGAACGCCAGTGGCGTAGCGTGGGTTGTCAGCACCCGGGGCAAGGCAAGTAATTTGCGCCCCCTAACCCGTGGATTTGCGCCCCCTAACCCGTGGATTTGCGCCCCCTAACCTGTGGATTTGCCCTAACCCCAGATGTTGCGCCCGGTGCGGCTGGCCCCCCCTGCACCCCCCACGCTACGCCACTGCTGAACGCTCTTCCAGGGAGGAGGCAATGGGAGGTGCTGAATGATTTACTGATGGACCCAGTTGCAGGGACTCCAATCCACAATTTCAACAACAGTGCATTAGGCTGCTTATCACTCCCTTTTTTTTAAAAAAAAAAAAGTTATTTTCCCTCTCTCCTATCCCCTTTCAACTTAGCCCCACACTTCTGCACCCTTTTTATGTATTTATTTTTTCAGCCAAGTTGCAATGTAAATGCACACAAAGTTGTGAGTTTTCTGTATAAGTTGAATGTGCTGCTGACACTATGGCAACACAATTAACACCTGAATTGCCCAGGAATAGGAACGAACACACATTCCTCTAGCAAAGAGACCAACTTTGGGCAGACAACAGTCTTATCATTGCTTCCTCAGGTTTTTCCAGTGAGGAAGAGTTGGCTAGTAGCTTTAGCTCTTGTTGCATTTCTAAAATTCATACACACAGGCATTTTTGGCCCAAGCAATGGATTGCCAGTAAATCCTGTTTAATACTTCAATGGTTATTTGTCCTGACAGTATTTTCTGCAACTATTTATCAGCAGCTAACATCTAGTCATGATGCATGAGATATACTTCAAATGCCTGGAAGGATTTCTCCTGGGAACAATCACATTTGAAATAATGTGGAATGTTGTGCAATGCTGTTTCCCTCACGAATGAAGTTCTTGGACAAAGAGGAAAACAAATGGAATGTAATTGGAAGTGGTGTTCCTTTCTCACTTTTTAAAAATGCCAAAATTATGTTCACATTTTGGTGCTTTACTCATCTAATCAAATACTTATACAAAGAAGTATACTTGGAGTTTTGCATAACAACAGTTGATGTGAACTCTACTTTTATTTGGACCACCCAAGGAACGAATTAATCACCTTCCCTTGTGTGTTAGCTATCAGTACAAGGTAGAGTCAAATGTGCCTTTTCATGCTCCACATAAAGTATTTTATTTTAAACTTGTAAAGACTTTCAGAATAATTGTAATACTGTTTGTTTATTTTTAAGGCATCTCCCCAGCTAACAAACTCTTTAGTGTTGGGAATCATGTTGGGAATCTTGTACCTAAGAAATTGCTTACCACATCACTGATATTTTCTATGTACACAGCTATGTACGCAAACATTAGTTTGAATGAATTACTCAGGGACAGTTACAGCCACTGAACTAGAATGGCTTTTCCTTGCCAAGTCACTCTGCTTACAGAAACAGCAGCATTTACTCACCTGTAAACAAGTACTTCACACCATACTTTTGCATAATGTGAGAAGACCCTCTACTTGTAGACTTCTGGAGCGCAGATGAATTAGCACTGGGTTGTGTGTGTGGAAAAGTCAACTGCATCTTCTTTCAATTTGTTATTATGGGAACAGCTTATCATTTATCAGTGCAGGTGCATAGATATGTGTGCAAGCCAGGCTTGCACAACATGTGACTCATCAAAGCAAACACACACACCACCCAGTGATGATTGGTGACTTGCCAAGACTTGATAGACCCCTGACCCTTGTGGCCTGGTTGGGGTGCTATCAATCCCATGGCAGGCCACAAGAGGTGTTGGGTCAGGTGTGGGGGTTGGTCAGGTGTGGGCATGATGAGTCACAGGTTGTAAATGAAAAGGACACTTGTCTGTTAATCATAGAATCACAGAAATATATAGTTGGAAGGGACCCTGAGGGTATTCTAGTACAGTGGTACCTCAGGTTACATACGCTTCAGGTTACATACGCTTCAGGTTACACACTCCGCTAACCCAGAAATAGTGCTTCAGGTTAAGAACTTTGCTTCAGGATAAGAACAGAAACCTCCTCCGGCGGCGCGGCAGCAGCGGGAGGCCCCATTAGCTAAAGTGGTGCTTCAGGTTAAGAACAGTTTCAGGTTAAGAACAGACCTCCAGAACGAATTAAGTACTTAACCTGAGGTACCACTGTATATGAATACAGCAGAGTTAGAACAAGCATGAAGTTTAATTATAATGATAATTAAAAACAACAACAACCCAACAACACCAGCCAACCAATAACAAAGTTAACAAAGCAAAAGTACTATTTTAAAGAAGCAAGACAATGCTTAGATTGGAATGGCTTGGGAACAGGTGGACTTTTATTAGTTAAAAGACTTCTACACAAATGGTACTCCATTGCGAAAAGAACAATTCATTACCGGCATACTAAATCTTAAATGGTCATGGCACCATTTCAATCAGTTGCTAAGATTCCTGCTAAACCCAGATATTTCTACTCAGGCAAGCAAGAGTCTCACAGCAATAGAACATATCTTTGTTCACATCTCTCTGTCCTCTAAGGCCTTATCTTCCTCAATTTACAGAGCTCTAATAAATCTAGAATACGGCAACGTATTGTACACAAAAATGCCTTGGGAAAAGGACCTGGGAGTGGCAAATACCAGATGGAAAATGGTCTGCTTGATGGTCTAAGAGACCATAAAAAAGAGACCATTTCTGCAAAAATCAGACAATTCTCATTAAAATTTCTGCATTGGTGGCACTATAACTGGCGATGCTATTCTGGATATCTGAGGACGTCAGCCATAATTGTTGCAGGCGGTATGCAGTCAAAGGTACATATGCTCATATGTGGTGGTTTTGTGACACCTTCAAACATTTCTGGAGCACTGTTTCAAAGAAATAAGCTTGATCGGGGCTTTTTCCCAGCGGGAATTCACTGGAACACAGTTCCGGCACCTCTCAGGTGGGCGCCATTGCCATTGTAAGAGAACAAGGGATGCATTTGTGGCGAGTTCCAGCGCCTCCTTTTCTAGAAAAATAGCACTGAGCTTTATATATAACAAAACAACTGAAATGTCTCGTGCTGCTCGGGCTTAAAATGTCACCCACTCAGGATTGTCCTAATGATGACCTCAGCCTTTCTATTGACCGCTGCACATATGGAATTTGCTGGATGTTGGAAAACTGGGGTTGGGCGTAACTTTGATTCCTTGCACATCAGGGTGTGGTCAATGGCATTGGCAGATAAATTGACATGTCAGGTCAGAGTGGCTACGGGTAAGCATAACCCCTGTTCCTTTTATAATACAGTTGTACCTTGGAAGTCGAACGGAATCCGTTCCGGAAGTCCATTCAACTTCTAAAATGTTTGGGTTCCAACGAATGCTCGCAAACCAGAACACTCACTTCTGGGTTTGTGGCATTCAGGAGCCAACACTTCCGAGTAATAATAATAATAATAATAATAATTTATTATTTGTACCCCGCCCATCTGGCTGGGTTTCCCCAGCCACTCTGGGCAGCTTCCAACAAAGATGAAAAATACACAAAAATGTCACATATTAAAAACTTCCCTGAAGTTTTCTGAAGATGTCTTCTGAATGTCAGGTAGTTGTTTATCGCTTTGACATCTGATGGGAGGTTGTTCCACAGGGCGGGCGCCACTACCGAGAAGGCCCTCTGCCTGGTTCCCTGTAACTTGGCCTCTCGCAGTGAGGGAACCGCCAGAAAGCCCTCGGAACTGGACCTCAATGTCCGGGCAGAACGATGGGGGAGGAGACGCTCCTTCAGATATACTGGACCGAGGCCGTTTAGGGCTTTAAAGGTCAGCACCAACACTTTGAATTGTGCTCGGAAATGTACTGGGAGCCAATGTAGGTCTTTCAAGACCGGTGTTATATAGTCTCGGCGGCTGCTCCCAGTCACCAGTCTAGCTGCCGCATTCTGGATTAGTTGTAGTTTCCGGGTCACCTTCAAAGGTAGCCCCACGTAGAGCGCATTGCAGTAGTCCAAGCGGGAGATAACCAGAGCACGCACCACTCTGGCGAGACAGTCTGCAGGCCTACGTACCAGATGGAGCTGGTAAACAGCTGCCCTGGATACAGATTTGACCTGTGCCTCCATGGACAGCTGTGAGTCCAAAATGACTCCCAGGCTGCGCACCTGGTCCTTCAGGGGCACAGTTACCCCATTCAGGACCAGGGAATCCTCCACACCTGCCCGCCTCCTGTCCCCCAAAAACAGTACTTCTGTCTTGTCAGGATTCAACCTCAATCTGTTAGCCACCATCCATCCTCCAACCGCCTCCAGACACTCACACAGGACCCTCACCGCCTTCACTGGTTCTGACTTAAAAGAGAGGTAGAGCTGGGTATCATCTGCATACTGGGCACCAAGGTATTTGGGATCCAAGGTACGACTGTATGTGCAAATCATCTATTGAATACATGAATTATTCAGACCACGGTGGGAAACCACCCAGTACTCATGGGAAAATGTGGTGTACAGAGTAATCAATTTTATTTTATTTTATCTAACTTGAGCCTCAATTTGTATTGAGCTCCTGGTCTGTAAATATCTAGATTTATGTCTAACTTTGCTGCCCATTCTGAGTACAGATGGTTCTCTAAGTGATGTACTGACTCTATGGTATAAATAAGCCCCACCTCATTGAATTTTAACACTGCAAACAAATAACAAATTCTTGAAGCAAATTATTTAAACCTGTTCATCCTATTGGTTGGCCTGAAGCCATGAAAAACCTGCTGTCAAGCTGGACTTGACTTGGTAGGTTGGCTGTGAGATTTCAAAAGTTTATAAGGGTGTTTTATTATTTGTCATATCGTGAATGAGATGTCGAAAGAGTTGGCTTTCTCCGCAGGTTTGTTGGTTCTGTAGCAGTTCCAGTAACACATGGGAGTGGATGTGTTTCAAGAACACTTGCATGGACACGAATTATGATAAACAGATGGTGCTGGGGCGAATTGTTTCTAATACATTCCCATAAATGTAAAAACTATATCTATTACTCCTTCCCATGCCTAGCTCTGGGCTCCAGTATCCATTTACAGGGTTTTAAAAAGTGTAAATATAATGGATATCATCTTAAACTGAACTGCAAAACAAGATATAACCAAAGTATGGTGAAATCCTACACACCTCTATTCAGAGACCCCACTGAGTCCAATGGGCTTACTCCTAGGTAAGTGAAATGAAAGAGGAAATGGCAATCCTATAAACACAGACCCCATAGAACTGCAACCTTAAGGCATTTTCCTCTTTCTTTAAAACTTATAATTGGAAAAGTCAAATGTATCAGAAAATATTCAGGTTTGTTTGAGAAAGATGTCTTCATGGCTTTACACATTTGCATGAAGCTTATATATCCCAGGAGAGTGTATTTATTTTTGTTCACAAAATAATCAAATGAAGTGTGTTCTTGCTACACCTGTAGAATTATAAATCCATGTATTCAGCACAGTACTCAAAAATATTTATCCAGATATTTTCACAATTGTGAAACAACTTCCACCATCATACTTGTTCTAACAGCCCAGTCCTGAAATTGTTCACTCAGAAACAAATCCCACTGAATTTAATAAGAATTATCGTTCAGCCTGGACACTGAGGTCCTCCTTCAAGGGTCTTCTGCTGGTTTCCTCACTGCGAGAAGCAAAATTACAGGGAACCAGGCAGAGGGCCTTCTTGGTAGTGGCACCCTCCCTGTGGACCTCCCTCCCTTCAGATGTCAAGGAAATAAACAATTATCTGACTTTTAGAAGACATCTGAAGGCAGCCCTATATCAGGAAGTTTTTAATGTTTCATGTTTTAGTATGTTCTGATATATGCTGTGAGCCACCCAGAGTGGCTGGGAAAACCCAGCCAGATGGACGGGGTATAAATAATAAAATTATTAGTCATAGTTGTAGTAACAGTAGTATGGAAAAAACAGGTGGGGGGAACAAAGAGGAAATAATTGCATCATGAAAGCTAGCTTGTGCAGCAACAGCAATCTATCGAGCTGTTTCTACCATGGATGTTTGTGAATGGCCCCTACAGGCAATTTTCTGCCATGCTTTGGAACTGATGCTCTGTGTACAATTGACGGACTAGTTAAAAAAGCAAACTCGATATATGAGTAACACATGCAACATGCCCGCACACATTTTCAGTTAAGAGAATCATTTGCTGATGACATCCTAAGACAGAAAATTATAGTGTGACAAAAACATGATGAAAAGGAGACTGACAAGTCTATCCTTAAAATAAAATAAATAAAAAGACCCAAATTGGCACATTGAGTTGGACATGCATGTGACTCTGATAAACTGAAACTCAGACATGGATACATGATATCAGAAGTAGAACTCTTGCGGCAACTACCTCATCAGGTGCTGATGGACATGCCTTTTCCTAACTTGCAAGTATACTTTTGACAATAAAGAGGAAATTCCTCCCTCTGGACATTCCATGCCTGACAGCTCCTTGACAAGTCACAGCTCACAGTTGTCTCACGTAATAAGCCACCTGGGCGCCAGGCTGAAGACCTTCCCTGGGTGGTAAAAAGATAAAGGGACTTTGCCCACAAATGCTGGCCATTAGCTGTCCTCAGCAGGAAGACCTACAAAGGCTCTGGCGTACTCACTACCAATGGCCTCTCCTTGGCTTGGCCTCCTGTTTTTTGCCCCTCAGCTCCCGCTCTGTGGCTGCCTATGGCTCAAAGCTGACATGCAGATATTTAAATATTGGTAGTGCAGGATATAATCATTGTGGAATCTTGACAAAAGGAAATAGGGGGCAAATTGCAAAATGCTGCTGTGTGTATCACAGTGTCTGAAATAAGGACGGAGCTATGTAGAGGCATTGGCTTTACGGTTTTTCCTGCATCAAGATTTTTGCCGGCACCTGTTCTTGTGATATGCAGAAATTCAGAGAAGTGTTGGCTGGCTTCACGGTTTCCCCCACATTGATTTTTGCATAGCCCACACATACCCACACACCATGATTCACAATATATTGCCAGGTCTAAAATTATGAAACCGATAGCACGATATGGACTTCAAATTGGTTTTGGACACTATTTTGATATATTGCCCAGCCCTAGAATGTGGTCGCATCAAATAGCACAGCCCAAACACTGCCCCAAGCCCCAACATCAATTGTGGGTTGCCATTTATTCTTATTTATTGAATTTCTATACCACCCTTCATCTGAGGATCATAGAGCAGTTCACGTCTCCTCTGCTTTTGTGGCCCCAGTTAGGTAAAGGTACCCCTGACCGTTAGGTCCAACTCTGGGGTTATGCACTCATCTTGCTCTATCGGCCAAGGGAGCCGGCATTTGTCCACAGACAGCTTTCGGATCATGTGGCCAGCATGACTAAGCCGCTTCTGGCAAACCAGAGCAGCGCACAGAAACACTGTTTACCTTCCCGCCAGAGCAGTACCTATTTAATCTACTTACACTTTAACGTGCTTTCAAACTGCCAGGTGGGCAGGAGCTGGGACTGAACAACGGGAGCTCACCCCGTCGCAGGGATTCGAACCACCGACCTTTTGATCGGCAAGCCCTAGGTTCTGTGGTTTAGACCATAGCACCACCCATGGCCCCAGTTAGGTCAGAAAAAAATATTGATCACCCAAAGGACCACCACACATGCCTAGTGGAATGTGTTTAACTTGCTAGATCACAGGTTGCTCTGGTTTTAAATAACATGTTTTGAAAACGTGATTTTCATAAATGTAGAAGTTGAATTTCTATTGACAGCTACATGAACCAACAGATATAGGTGGCACATTTATATGTTCAGGAGACAGACAGAAAGATGGTACATGTTAGATCTCTCAATTCAAAAGCTAAAGGCCTGAGGAACAACCACACAGATGCTTTAGTGGCCGACAAGCGAAAGCCTGGTGATAATGCATTGTCCCTTTGCTTTCTTTACTGAAGTGGCTTTTTTCAGCAACAGTTTGTTTGCAATGGAGAGGAGCCATCATGCTAAAAAGGAAGCACAATGTTCAGTTTACCTATAGGAGGCAGAGCTTCCAGGTATACCGGCCCAACCTCAGCACAGTCTCTTCTTATAAATCAACCACTGGAGATTATCACTTTATAAGCAAAAAGCACTGCACAAAATGTCCTGTGGTTAATAACGGGAAAACAGAGAACTTGTCTAGGTCCTTTCAAGTAAAAGAAAACTAGAAACCCTCAGCTGGCAATGTTAATCCTTCCTTCTGCTATGGGGAAGTGAGAATATGTCAAAAACCAAAACGAAACCTCAACTAGTTCTTCTTTCAGAAGAAACAGCTTTAGAAAGATTATGTTCCATGATAGAAGGCATGTAAGCAACAACTGATGAAAAGGACTCCAGTCCATGGGAAAACACAGCCAGATGGGCAGGGACACAAATATTAAAATTATTGTTAAATTATAATTATTATGTATGCAATAGTAAATTGGTTCACCTTTACGTTGCTACAATACTTTTTGTTGTTTTCAACAGCAGTTAGGAGCAGATATGACAAAATAAAAACTAGTTCTGAGCAAGTTGTATAGAAAACCAGAGTTACAGTCACCCAAACGGAATGTCTAGTTGCCATTTTTGGGCTAGACGGCTCGAAAGTCCTATTTGTCAGTACGACTTTTTGGTTCCTGAAATTCATGCTGATTGTGCAGATAAAATATAATGGATAGAATTCTACAGGAAGTGTTGCTAGTGTGTGAAAACAGTAAAGATCCACTATTATTACAAAATAAAAAGTAAGATTAATCACACCTGCATTCTACACATTTCTTTCTTTGAGTCTATGTGTGTGGAAAGGGAACCATTTTTCCTACAAAGGTCATCCTGAAAAATTTGTATGAAGAGGGAGTTCACAATGCTATTCTGCATCTCTTGCCTTTTTTATATATATAGTAGTGTGATCCTCCACATGTCTATTTAGAAGTAAGTTCCACTGTGCTTGCGGAGGCTTATTTCCAGGTAAACAGGTATAGAAATTTAGCCTCAATTCCACACTCAGAAAGGCTGCTCATGACCTTTAAATGAAGCCTAAATTCCTGTTACCTGCGACAGCAAATTAAAGCAATGCAGAGCATGAAGTTTGGTTGCAAGATATATGCCACAAATTATCTCATTAGTTCTGTTTTTAGCTGAGCAAATTGCTTGTTTTTTTTTTTTTAAAACAAACTTATGTGCTGGTAAGGTCACTTCAGGAAAAACTGGACAAAAATGGCTGACTTAGCCAACATTCTTTCTTCAATTTGGTCCGAGCACGTATTTTATTACTACGGGAAAAACACAAAGCCTAATTGCCTTTTGAATCTAATGCAACAATTTCACAATGTTTCTTGTAAAAGTCCTTGTTCAACAAGGATAAATACCATGTGCTATGCTCCCTTCCCATTTGCAGCTGATAACAAACATAATTCTCACTGATAAGCCCCACAATGTGCTTTTATAGAAACCTACAAAATTAAACAAAGTGGGAGAACAGCAGTCACGACATCTCCAACTTCTATTGTCAACCCCCCCCGGTCCCATTTTTTTCTTTTACGGAAGCAAAAAGACAAGCGTTCATTACAAATGTCTCATTTCTAGCCATTACTTCCCAAACAGCTCTGAGGGGTAAACAATGCGGTCTTAACAAAGCTCCCAATTTATATTGATTAAGTCCCATGTTATCTAATCTGTCCCTGGTCACCCAATGCCCATTTCAATTTTAAAAAGAGGACTTTACATTGTTTCTGGAAGACATTTTGATGGGTCTCTCCCAGGAGGGAATTTCAGGAATGAGGAACAGCTTCTGTGACTATCTACCTTACTTCCTTACTATTAATATGAATTGATATATTGCTGTGGTTCTACCTGACAAAGAAGAATGAATGATGAAGGATATAACAAAAGCACTGCAATGGTCCTTTCCCTGGAAATCTCCACCTCCTTGCTTGTACTATGTGACACAATCAGTAAGGAAGACTGAGAGGCAGCTAGGTTTCTGAGAACAACCTATGATCACACCATGGATTCAGAGCCTGGCTAGTTCAAACCAAAGGTAGCTGGACCATAAAGAAGGCTGATTGCCGAAGAATTGATGCTTTTGAATTATGATGCTGGAGGAGACTCTTGAGAGTCCCATGGACTGCAAGAAGATCAAACCTATCCATTCTTAAGGAAATCAGCCCTGAGTGCTCACTGGAAGGACAGATCCTGAAGCTGAGGCTCCAATACTTTGGCCACATCATGAGAAGAGAAGACTCCCTGGAAAAGACCCTGGTGTTGGGAAAGATGGAGGGCACAAGGAGAAGGGGACGACAGAGGACGAGATGGTTGGACAGTGTTCTCGAAGCTACAAACATGAGTTTGACCAAACTGCGGGAGGCAGTGGAAGACAGGAGTGCCTGGCGTGCTCTGGTCCATGGGGTCACGAAGAGTCGGACACGACTAAATGACTAAACAACAGGGAACCTCAGGCTCAGTAACCAAATGCAACCTTCCCAGCCTTCCTATCCAGGCCAAGGCTCACTGCAACTTTCTCATGCAGGACAGGGGTGGAAAACCTCAGGCCTGGGGGCAAATGCCATCCTCTGTCGGGCCCTAAAGACTCTCCCAGGGCCACACTCCTTACTAGCCATGCTTTTCACTCTCTTCAAATGCTTTTGCCTGGCTAAAATGCATCTTTGAACTGCAATAATGTCTTTTGCTTCATAAAGGAGTGCATGTGTGGAAACAGGGAACTTCTGACTTTTGAGTGTCCATAATGTAACCTATAGTACAAGCATTGTATGCCTCTGCGTATAGTGCAATAATGCATGCATCATTGACTTAAAATGCAGGTTTGTCATTCTTTTTCTCAATTCCAGTTGAAGCTGGCTTCTGGGGAAACACGTCAAAACACAGAATTCCGTAAGAAACAACGTGATAGATGCAGGATAGCTGTGGATTGTGCTTAACCTTGTGTGTACAACCACTTTCCAAACCAGCCATGGGAGTGTGCTGGATGTACACAGCCTTAGAATCATATCCACTGTTTCACTCACGTGTTGTCCCTGAATCTTCTTTCCCCCTTTTCTTCTGCTAATCTTGTGGCCCCTGTAAAGCAGTTCAATATGGAATGCAGTCCTTGGGTTGAAAAAGGCTCCCCACTCCTGACAGAGGGGGAAGTTATTGTTTCCCAGTATGTCAGAACTAGGCCAACGTGCTGTGTGTCATCAATAAAAGCAAATCTAGTTTTAGAAGTTATTATGGAGGAGAAAACCACAGGTGATATATAAAAATATATGGTACTTACAAATGTGGAGGTCTCTGAAGAATTCTAGTTGCCTCATTTAGTTGCTGTGAAAGAGAAATAAAGGATCTATTAAAATAGCCATAGGTTGGGATACCTTCCCTATGAAGTTTAGAAAAAAGATGACTAAGAAGGCTACAGTATGGTGAAAATTGATACAGTGATAAAGGATGTGAAGAGAGTGGATACAACTTAGTGAATTCCACTCATCATGCTAGAAGAACTCAAAGCCACCCAATAATATTGATGAGTACCAAGTCAAGGATGGACAAAAGGAAGTTTAAAAAAAACACCTTATGAAACACTCCTAACTCTTCTTAAAATGAAATATTATTAATTCAGCCAACCTTTATTGGCATAATTGGAATATTTATGGGCTTCGGTGTGCAGTACATTGTGAAAAACTGCCTTTGTTACAAAGCATACATTTTAACCCACATGCATGTCCAACACATATATGTATCCCTGTACACACTTCCAAGAAGTTTAGGATCCTTCACAGGAGCTAAAACATGCATCCATATGACTATGCTATAATAATAACTTTTTGCCATTATGAAATAGTTAGTCTTTAAGGCTAACACGGGACACACTCGTCATTTTTGCTGCAACAGACAAACATAACTACCCCTCTGGAACTTCTTGGTATTGAGAGAGCACTTTGAGAATTCATGATGTGTCAATGTCACATGTTACCCCCATGTAACTATGCATAAAAGCAAACGGAGGTGATTTTTTTCCCAAGGTTTTAAAAAGAGCCGGGTGAAGTAGCAGCCAGAGGAACATTTTGCAGGAACTTAAAGAACCCTTTTAAATTCAGAACAGCTTCCTTTTAAGCATTGTAAACATCTCCTGAACTGGATGCACAAGTCCTGGCTGATTTTAAAAGCTAATTTCATGTGTCAAATATGACCTCCAATTAAAGGAAATCACACTGAGAATTAACTAAGGCACACATTGTGGGGACAAAACAGTCCAGCATTTCCTGTCTTTCAGAACCATGCTGTACTTCCTGGCACCTGGGTGGAAAATACGATTAGAAAACTAAAGTGGCAATTTCCAGATCGGAATGTTTCTAAGGCATATTTTGACACATTCCCAGACTGCGCTGTGTTCTCTCAAATTACCAGTACCCAATTTGCAGTTACTATAAGTAATTCTAATATTTTTCTTCTACTCAAAAAATCCTTCCTCCTATAAAATGTCTTGCATGCCAACAATGATATGTACTGATGCATAATTCTTATTGGCTTGCTTTCTGGCTGACCTAGTACAAGCCTGAACCAGCTACAGAGACTTGATAAACCGAAGGAAGCACAGCCAAGACAACTCTGAAACAGGCATGTAGCCCAATCCTATGCATGTTTACTTGGAAGCAAGTCCCAATGAGTTCCTACAGAACTGCAGCTGCGTAGCACTGAGGTGCCCCTTGCAATTAAGTAGATCTGCTCATAGGTGAAATATCATTAAAGGGACAGAGGAGGGCACTTCATTCCCCTTCTCAAAAGCATGAATAAGAAGCAAACGATCCATTTACCCATATCACATTACTGCAGTGGACCATGCAAACAGCTCCTTCACTCCATTTGTAAGTAACATTCCATTGAAGGGAATTTTTACGTCATGTTTGTGAAAATGGATTTCCCCCTCCTTTAATAAATCAAATTTAAAAACTGCCTCAACTAGTATGTACATTACATTAAACAATAGGCTTTTTCTTCCAGGAATGTTACAAACTTTCAGAAGTGGTGCTTGCCAGGCTACAAAATGCACTCCCTTCATCACTCAGATATAATAAAGCCAAGTTAAGCATTTGTTGGTATAGAAAGTTTTTAAAACTAGCTAGAGGAGTGCTATACAACTGATGAAATAGTTCTAATACAATATTATTTTGTGTGGCACCATAATAACCCTCACAGGACCACTTCAAAACATGTACAAATGGAAAACAGAACTATGAGTGCCATAAGACCACCCTGCATCCCTTAAACTAACCTGCTGTCCCCCAGGTGAGATCTTAAGGATCATAGAATTGTAGAGCTGGGACCCCAAGGGTCAACCAGTCCAGCCCAACCCCTTGCAATGAAGGAATCCTGCCCACAGCCATCCCTGGGTGGGCTTAAACCACCAACCTTCTGGTTAACAGCCAGATGCACCGACCCATTCTGCCACAGTAAGAATGAGTGATGCTGTTCCATTGCAAGTGTAAAAGTAAGATTCAACTATCAGTCTGGTGGGCACCTATACGTGAAATGGGAGGGTGAGACTGGCTGCATACATGCCATACTTTTAAAGCACATTTGAAAGACATTTCTACCCTCAAATAATTCTGGGCAATGTAGTTTGTTAAGGGTTGCTGGGAACAGTAACTTTGCGAGACATAAACGGCAGTGCCCAGAATTCTTTGAGGAGAAAAATGTGCTTTGAAGGTAGAGTGTCCATGCATCTGTCTTGTCCTTTGCCACAGGCGACAGAATGTCTTGGGCGGAGCCTTCATACATGCTCTGAGGAAGTGATGACCAATGGCAAGTTCTTAGAATGAAAGTGCGCAATCTGTGGGCACTGCTAGGCTGTTGCTATTCAGGTTGTGCAATTAAAGTTGATTTGAATAAACTCGCTTCCCTCAAAACTGGACTTGCTGAAAAAAAGAAAGTGACAGAAAAAAATTATGGGGAAATCATAGGGGACACTTGCTTTGAAGCAACATCGTCTAACTTCCCTGAAAACAAATCAGGATGAATGTTCAATGACCAACGTCGTCTAACCTCCTTGCAAACAAATAAGCATAAATGCTGAATAAATGGGCCGTCTAGAAGTGACTATGTACATATTGCTATACCACTACCACACACACACAGAGCCTAGGACTTGTCGATCAGAAGGTCGGCGGTTTGATTCCCCGCAACGGGGTGAGCTCCCGTTGCTCAGTCCCAGCTCCTGCCAACCTAGCAGTTTGAAAGCATGTTAAAGTGCAAGTAGATAAATAGGTACCGCTCCAGCGGGAAGGTAAACAGCGTTTCCGTGCGCTGCTCTGGTTTGCCAGAAGTGGCTTAGTCATGCTGGCCACATGACCTGGAAGCTGTACGCCAGCTCCCTTGGCCAATAAAGCGAGATGAGCGCCGCAACCCCAGAGTCAGTCACGAGTGGACCTAATGGTCAGGGGTCCCTTTACCTTTACCACACACAGGAGCCAACTCCAAGGGGCTGAGGTCCCTTCGACCCCCAGTATAATATTTGAGGGGGCTGCCCACCCCAAAGTTGATTGGCATTTCCATTCAAATGGCTTGTATGCGCCACGTCATGTGATCAATTATGTGGGTTGAGGCTTACATTTCCCCCCCCCCCCCATATTTTATTCAAGTTGGCTGGCACCCCTGCACACACACACGCCATGGGGCACGCACACCATTGTGGATATGCAACGACTGCCACTAATAATAATCCTTACGTGGGCTATTGCGCGCGCAGAATTGCTGTCCACGTACGAATGTTGTCACCTCAAACGAAGCGCAAACCTGAAGGCCGGAGGGCAAGTACTTGTACACAGGGACTTCGTAACTGTAAAGGAATCTGGGGCGCACACGGAAGCTGGCTCGGCGGCACCGGAGGGCATGTTCCGCCACCCCCAGCCCCACGGGTCACTCTGCTCGTCCTGCCATATTCCCTCCGGGCCTCGCCTCTCTCTGCCCCTCTTTCCAGCGACCCTGCACCGAGGGCGCGCGAAGCCTGAGGTGTGTCGCTGTGGCTGCAAAGCCCTGAGCGCGAACTTTCTCAATTGATTGGCTCAGCTGCACAAGCGACTCCCCCGCTGGGCTCGGCGGAGCTCGCGCTGCCTTCCAACAGTAGCTGCGCTCGCTCCTCCTGCACCAGACCGCCCTGCTCCTCTCCGCCACTCGGAGGGCGCAGCCCCAGCCTCAGCAGCAGCAGCAGCCGCATCATGCAGCAGCCGCCGGCTCCAGCTGCTGCCCTCTTGCTAGTCCTGCTGGCTACAGACTCCTCGCAGAGTGAGTAGTACTTCGGGGGGCTTCGCCTTTTCCTCCCCCCGCCCCCCGCCCTCACTGGAGAAAGAAAACACCCCTCTTTTACCCGCCATTCTTGCAAGTTCTCCTTGCAGAGAAAAATCTCACTTCGGCTTTATCCCCCCTCTCTCTCCACCCCCCCCGCACCACTCTTTAATTAGCCCCCTCCCTTTAATTATTAATCGATAATAAGTCTCCACACGAGTAATGCAGCTTCTCCGGACTGGGGGAAGAACAGTATTATATAGAGACATGCCAGCCCTTTCGCTGCTCTAACCATTGCCCCTCAAGGTCAGGACATCCCAAACGCCTTTCCTCACAAGGAGCCGGTTGCACCCAATGGGCCACCCAGCCAAGCCTGCCTGCCTGCCTTTCCCTTCAAGGGTGCCTTAAAACAAAACAAATGTTTATGTTCTCAAACCTCCCCCCCCCCCGCCCCATCACTTTTTGGAGACCTTCTGCTGCTGGGCTTTAAGGGCTGACTTTACCATTTTCCAGAAAAAGGGGTGTGGGTGGTGACACACTCCCTCTGCTCCCCCTCACCCCCAACCCCATCCCCGGCCAAGCATTGTTTCTTGGGGAGCGAGAGAGAGAGAGAGCGCGCGCGCTCAAGAGGGCAAAGGGGCGCAGGGATGTCATTGTTTATGGCCCGGTGAGGTGGATCTCGGTGGCGCCGCTTTGGGCGCGCTGGCGGCTGCTGGGCATTGTTTTGGTTGCTGGACGCAGGCAGAGGGACGTCAATGGAGGAGCTGGTCTAGCCCCTTGTGAGCTGAGGGGACAGGGAAAGCCGCAGCGGGACTCTTCCCCCCCCCCCCCCATGACAGTTTCACAGACTCCTCCGGCTGCAAAGTGCGCGGCGGGGCCATTGTTTCCCGAGCGCGAGCGCGCGCGCCTCCCCACACCCCCGTGCAGCTTTGCACGCTCCGCTCTTTTGTTACCGTCGGGGGGGGGGTGGTTTTCCAATGCTAATGGCTCCTTTCCCTGCTTCCCTTCGGGGCCCCAGCTATGCTGCTCCACAGAACCCGGGAGGAGGCTTCGCAGTTCCTTCGGCAGAGGCACCGCCGAGCCTACCAGATTTTCGAAGAGACCAAGCAAGGCCATCTGGAGCGGGAGTGTGTGGAGGAGCTCTGCAACAAAGAGGAAGCCCGGGAGGTGTTTGAGAACGACCCTGAGACGGTAAGGAGGGAGGGGGAGAGAGGTGCCGGTGATAACTAATTTAATTAATTTATTTTTAAAAAATTAAATGAGCAGTTGAGTGTTCAGGCCTGCTGCAAGCTGCAGGAGTGGGGAACGAGGGCGCCAGCTGCTCGCACAGCTGGGGAAGTTGTTTGGAGGAGGAGCCATTAGATAAATAACTGAAACCACACAGGGTAACCAGCACTTCGCTTAACAAGATTGCGTTTGGATTTCTAGGCCAAGAAAGCGGCGGGGAGGCGCTGTTTATATTGGACTAAATTGGCATTAATCTGCTAATACGAGTTTCTACTTGGGGGGGGGGGGTTACTGGGGTGGGGAGAGAGGAGTTTAACTTGTCATAGTACTTATGAGAATCCTTTGGGGTATCTTGGTTTTCTGCTTCACTCTTCCACCTCTCCTAGACTTTTAAGTGTTTAAAATGCTTCTAAGCCCCAAGGATTTTGCTGAAGCAGTCTCCTGAAAAGAAGCATTTCATATTTTTCAAATTTAGATGAGTGATCAAAATCTCCTATTGGATTGGGATTCTCCTCCCCTTCTGGATGAAAACTTGTTTGTTACTAGGTACAGTGGTACCTCAGGTTACATATGCTTCAGGTTACATACGCTTCAGGTTACAGACTCCGCTAACCCAGAAATATTACCTCGGGTTAAGAACTTTGCTTCAGGATGAGAACAGAAATTGTGCTCTGGCGGTGCAGCAGCAGTGGGAGGCCCCATTAGCTAAAGTGGTGCTTCAGGTTAAGAACAGTTTCAGGTTAAGTACGGACCTCCGGAATGAATTAAGTACTTAACCCGAGGTACCACTGTAAATGTAAGCAGTCATTGACCTTATGTAGAATGAGTCTGGTTTTTTAAAGTAGTTTGCCTAGTGAGAACAATGTGGTCATAGGTCTACAGCTGTTTAGTTCTAAAACCTTCAAAAGTGTAAATAATGCGTTTTAAATAAACTGTGTTTCAAATGGATCATCAATAGGTTTGTGTTATGCTTGTAGTATTCAGATTGGCTAGTATTTTTGCATAAATAGAATGGCGTTTGAATGGCTGCTTAAAATGATTTCCTGATTTGCTCGCATCTTCCAGATGTGCTGCTCTGAATAGGCTCTTTTATTGCTCAGATTATCTGGCATTAGTTTAGGGAATAAATTTCCTGGAGAAGAAATTGACTGGTGATTTTGCACAGGGCTGTGCTTTCCCGTTAATGATTTGATGCAAGTGGGTAGGGAAAGAGTTATGTAGGTCAAAAGTACTGAGAATGGGAGGGACTTGGCTGTTTTCTCTTAGAGTAGTTAATGTTTCGTATTTAAGGCAAAACATGTCTTGACATGTATACTTTTAATAGACTTGGAACTATCGCAGCGTGAAGAATAGTTGCAAAACAATAGGGGGGGAATGCAGCAAGTAACTTCTGCTAGAAGTGTTTACTGTGGGGTTTCAACACCAAGATCCAGGTGAAATCAAGGTTTTTTTTGTTTAAAGAGAAAAATAGACTGGGATATTATTTTCCTATTTAATGGCGTGCAATTAAGACTTTATAAGTTGGGTAGCAGGGACACGGGTGGCGCTGTGGGTTAAACCACAGAGCCCAGGACTTGCTGATCAGAAGGTCGGCGGTTCGAATCCCCGCGGCGGGGTGAGCTCCCGTTGCCTGGTCCCTGCTCCTGCCAACCTAGAAGTTCAAAAGCATATCAAAGTGCAAGTAGATAAATAGGTACCGCTCCAGCGGGAAGGTAAGCAGCGTTTCCATGCGCTGCTCTGGTTTGCCAGAAGTGGCTTAGTCATGCTGGCCACATGACCCGGAAGCTGTCTGCGGACAAACGCCGGCTCCTTCGGCCAATAAAGCGAAATGAGCGCCGCAACCCCAGAGTCAGTCATGACTGGACCTAATGGTCAGTGGTCCCTTTACCTTTTACCTTTAAGTTGGGTAGCATTGCAAAGTAAACTCATTAATGGTTGTGTTCTCACTGAGTTGATCTCATAACTTACTTACTGATACTTGTACATTCTTAACTTTTAAATATTAAGTGCCACACTTGAGCTGCATTGGTAAGGCTTGGGGTGGAGGATAGAATGTAGTGCATTCATCTCTCCTGGCCTCCACTGGCAGAGAAGAGCATTGCTCATGGTGTGTTCTTCATTGCAGCGGAGACCAAAGTGTTTGGTACCACCATCCCTGGTGGTTTTCCCTTTAGCCAGTGGTTTTCAGCCAGTGTGCCTTGAATGATGGTCAGGTGTGCCGTGAGAAACGCTGCCCTCTGTCTCTCTTTCCTTCCTTCTTTTATTTGATGCCCTCTCATGTCTCTGCCTCCCAAAGGCTTGTGCAGCTATTTATTGCAGCAGCCCTGGCTATAAGCTCCGCAGGCAGGGCCGGATTTAGATGAAGAGAGGCCCTAGGCTACTCTACTTGTGAGGCCCCTCCCCATCCCCCACCCTCACAACTACTGTAGACGAAAATGGAAGAGTGTTATAAACAAAATTGAGTGAAGCCAAGGTTGATGACGGGTATTTAAAATTCTACAATTCACAATTTCTCCTCTAAAGGACATAAGATATTATTGTTAAATACCGTGGTGATTTTAAAAAATGCATAAAATTAACACTGAAAAACTTGCAATAACTGAACTTTGTAAACTTTTTGTCGCCTGGGCAGGCCTGGAAGTAGTTCCCATGTCTTGTTCCTCTCTAAGGAATCAAGTTAAGCCTTCATGGCATTTAACCATGGCTCAGCATACTCTGAGGTTAAACTATGGACCTCTTGGAAGCTTGAAGGTTCCCAAACCTTCTCTGAGTTACTAACAACAGCTGTATCTGCTATGACTGTTTTAGCAAACTCTTCAGCATACCTTTTGGGTGGTTTACCCTTTGTGGCCCTTTCAGATCTGCGTACTATACACAAGTCTTCCATGCTAGGCTTCTCCTCTGTAGGAGAATGGTGGGCAGGCCTGTGTGTAATAGTTGCTGGGCCTGAGTTGCCCTGCCCTCACATGAAGTCTTAGGTTTACAATTTTGGGAGAGGGGACTAAGGAGGAGAGAGAGGAAGTGGGGTTCTCCTAAGCTTCTGGGGGAAGAAGAGAATGGTGGGTAAAGTCCCTTACAAATATGGAAATGCAGTGAGCTTAAAGAGGCAGAGATGTATTTTTGGAGTTCAGCATTCAGTGCATTTAATGAAAGCTAATGCAGTGACTGAGCTCTGAACTGGAGATGCTTCTGGTTCAAATGCTATCTCAGTGATCAACTACAGTGGTACCTTGGGTTACAGATGCTTCAAGTTACAGACTCTACTAACCCAGAAATAGTACCTTGGGTTAAGAACTTTGCTTCAGGATGAGAACAGAAATCGTGCGGCGGCAGCGGGAGGCCCCTTTAGCTAAAGTGGTGCTTCAGGTTAAGAACAGTTTCAGGTTAAGAACGGACCTCCAGAACGAATTAAGTTCTTAACCCGAGGTACCACTGTACTGGGTAGTATTAGGCAAACCTCTATCTGTCTCCCTTTCCTCACTCCCTGAATAGTATGTGCTGTATAAATGCAGATAAATTATAACACACCTATGAATGTTACTAGGAATTAATGCCACTTTACAACTTTTATGTCAATATCATGTAATTTGCAGGTTTTACATGCTATCATAACACAGCACCGAAAAAGAACATCAGAGTTGTTGTTTAGGTCAATCATTTATGTATTCCAGCTTTTCCTAAAAATACATAATGCTGCATGTCATTTGGTGTTTGAGTTAGGCTAGAATTAGAAAGGTGAAAGCAAAGCAACAGCTTGTGCTCTATTTTTCAGAGTCATGACCTGTGCAGTTGTCTGTATGGACCTTCTTCCCAAAAGGTATTTGAGACTGTGCTTCTAAATGGTCATACAGGGCAAGCTAGATGTGACATTACTCATGTCTCATTTACATTAAGGTTACCAGATTTTTTTCAATGAATCCGGGGACACTTCTCAACTTCAATGGATTTTGTATGGGGACTGTCCCTGGGAAACAGGGACGTCTGGTAACCTTAGTTTACATAGAGGAAAGTGGGGATGGGGGAATCTAGACCATAACACTGGACGCGGAAGAGTGGCTCTTTGACCCATCCAAATTGAGTTCCTTTGTGTTGGCTACTTGCAAAGGGTGGAGAACTCTTATTGGCAGTTTGAGGATGTAGCTTTGTAGCTTAAAAAATATATATACTTATGGTGCACAAGATTTTTCTATGGCTGTAATACTTTACATAGGTTTGATCTTCTTGCAGTCCATGGGACTCTCAAGAGTCTCCTCCATGGGACTCTCAGGAGGAGACTCTTGAGATAGTCTCATGGACTGCAAGAAGATCAAACCTATCCATTCTTAAGGAAATCAGCCCTGAGTGCTCACTGGAAGGACAGATCCTGAAGCTGAGGCTCCAATACTTTGGCCACCTCATGAGAAGAGAAGACTCCCTGGAAAAGACCCTGATGTTGGGAAAGATTGAGAGCACAAGGAGAAGGGAATGACAGAGGACGAGATGGTTGGATAGTGTTCTCGAAGCTACCAGCATGAGTCTGACCAAACTGCAGGAGGCAGTGGAAGACAGAAGTGCCTGGTGTGCTCTGGTCCATGGGGTCACGAAGAGTCGGACACGACTAAACGACTAAACAACAAATACTTTTCATATTTGGAAGTAGAAACTGCTGGCTCTTTCTCTACGTGGCTGTGGAGTCTTTTCTCTGCTTGACAAATTAAAAATGTAAGATATTTGGTCATGCATCCCTGCAATTAACATGTGTCCTGGGATGCAAGGACATTCATTTGTGTGATATAACTTCTCCGCAGGGGTGATGGTTTGTTTGTTTGAGAATGACAATTTATCATGGGGATTAAATAATGTTTTGAAAAAAGCACGACATATTTATTGTCAATCCTGTTTACGCCATGCTGTCACAGCAGCCGTTATATCCCAGTTTATGCATTTCTATGCTGGCACAGCAAGTATTAGGCTTCTAGGTCATTAGGGATTTTCAAGAGATAATTTGGATGTAGCAGAAAGGAAAAGGGGAAAAACATTTAAAAAAACAACAACTTTATTTTTCAGTTTCTGAAAATATAACAAACAAATACCCATTTAGCCCCAAGAAGTATTCAATGCATAAACAATATAAATGATGCAGTCAGACATTAAGTAGGTTTGTGTAATAGTTTTGAGTTTATTACAGTGGTACCTCGGGTTAAGTACTTAATTCGTTCCAGAGGTCCGTTCTTAGCTTGAAACTGTTCTTAACCTGAAGCACCACTTTAGCTAATGGGGCCTCCTGCTGCTGCCACCCCGCCGGAGCACGATTTCTGTTCTCATCCTGAAGCAAAGTTCTTAACCTGAAACGCTATTTTTGGTTTAGCGGAGTCTGTAACCTGAAGTGTATGTAACCTGAAGCCTATGTAACCCGAGGTATATCAGTTAAGTGTCTTCTACTCTATTCTAACAGATTGTCCCAGTGAGCTGTTGGTAGCTGGTAGCAAAGGAAAAACATTGTCATTTCCTGAATAAACATGTACCATGCAGTTTCAGCATCTTATTTGTGTTTCAGTTGGTAGAACATGAGGGTTGTGGGTTCAATTCCCACGTTGGGCATACGATTCCTGCATTGCAGCGGATTGGACTAGATGACTTTTGCGGTCCCTTCCAACTCTACAATTCTATGATTCTTGGTGCTCTAAGATACAGTACTTTGTTGATTTCTCCATAAGAGCTGTGTTCCATAGTCCATCCCACCATGCCTCTAGAGTTAAGTTAGTAGCTGTTTTCCAATATTGTGTTAACATATTCCTAGCTGCAGACATGGAAAAGATTAGTAGGTCCTTAAACAGTAGATTATTGTTGGCATCTATTAACATATTTGGGACGCGGGTGGCGCTGTGGGTTAAACCACATAGCGTAGGCCTTGCCGATCAGAAGATCGGCGGTTCAAATCCCCGCAACGGGGTTAGCTCCCGTTGCTCGGTCCCTGCTCCTGCCAACCTAGCAGTTCGAAAGCACGTCAAAGTGCAAGTAGATAAATAGGTACCACTCCAGCGGGAAGGTAAACGGTGTTTCTGTGTCCTGCTCTGGTTCGCCAGAAGCTGCTTAGCCATTGACTGTATGTCAGCTTCCTCGGCCAATAAAGCGAGGTGAGCGCTGCAACCCCAGAGTCAGCCACGACTGGACCTAATGATCAGGGGTCCCTTTACCTTTATTAACATATTTAATAAAGTGAGCCTCAGATCAGGTTGTATCACCTGTCCTGTTAGAAGAAACTTATTCAAAGACCATTTTCTGAAATCATTGTACTGGTTTGCAATCCCATCACTTAGAGATATAAACCTAAGAGTTAACATCCTCTCAAACATAAAGGACTTGAAGGAGAACTTAACCTGTGGCATTTCACAGGTATAAAATGCCAGCTGGGAATTCTTTTAAAACTGCTTTTCCTTACTTCAGTTGACACTCACTTTAAAAAGAAAGAACAGAACCTGGGTCAGAAGGTACAGAAGTAAGTGTTTGAGCACACATTAACAAGTAAGCTAGATGTTATTACTAAGGTTGAAATTGAGAAAAAACATACGGGATACAAAGCTTTACAAGAAAGTATGTTGCAGTGTTATGGAATGTTTTCAGATTTACTAGGAACACAATATATTCCAGATTTTTTTCTGCTGAGCAGAGTGAACTCTCAGTGAGAAGATTGTGCTACAAAAGCCTGTGGTGGTTACAATGTGCAGAGAAAGAAATAATTGACCTTTTAGTGTTCAGCCAGGTACACAAGCTCAATAGCAGAAACTGCCGTGGAATTTGGCTGACCTCAACGTAAAAAAATGTTTCCTAAACAAACATCTGAGTGAAAACTGAAGGCTTCTGTGGGAAGAAACTAGAAGATTTCTTAGGAGTGATTGCATCAATACCTGGCTCAAACTTAGTGCTTCTGCCTGATTGCCAAACTATCACGAGGTGTAGGGCAGTCGGACACCTATTAGGTCTTTTAAAATGTTCTCAACTTGGCTTGAGTTGGTTACAGATCACTTTCTTGTTTTCCTCAAGGACTGCTACACAATGGCAGTTACAGTTCATTTTAGTAGTTTGTATTGTGAACTGATCTTCACATTTAGTTGATTTCTGCGGGGGTGTTATTAAGCAATGCTTAAATGAGGGTAGTCTAGAGAGACTTCCTAATATGTACACACATGTTGTCCTAAGAGGGCTTAACTTTGGTTGAATCATGCACAATTTTTATCCAGTGCTGGGAAGTCCCGGGTCAATTTATGTTGAAGACGGCCAACGTGGGGTTGTAGTGGATAGATTGATGAAGATAGATGTTGACCCAGTGTATGGCAGATTGTGAAAAAGGCAAATTGCATGCTAGGAATCCTTAGGGATGGAACTGAAAATAAAACTCATGGTATTGTAATGGTATTATAGAAACCTATGGCGTAACCATAGTTGAAATACTTCTGGTTCCCTTATCTCAAAGAGATTATAGAGTCGGAAAAGCTTCAGAAAAGGGAACCAAAACGATCAAGAGGATGGAGAAAATGCCCCATGAGGGTTGCTGCTTTTGGAAATTTTTTTGGAAGGGACTAGTCCAACCTCCCGCATTGCAGGAATCTCTACTAGATCATACATGGCAGATGGCTACTCAACCTCTACTTAAAAACCTCCAAGGTAGGAGAGTCCACCACCACTTGTAGGAGTCTGTTCCAGTGTCAAACAGCTCTTACTGTCAGAAAGTTCTTCTTGATTTAACTGTTATAAAAACCCCATAAATTAGTACAGTTTTATCAACCCCATATTGTAGTGTGGGGGAGGGGAAATGGTGGTTTGTCTAGTTAGGAATACAGTGGTACCTCAGGTTAAGTACTTAATTTGTTCCGGAGGTCCGTACTTAACCTGAAACTGTTCTTAACCTAAAGCACCACTTTAGCTAATGGGGCCTCCTGCCGCTGCCGTGCCGACGGAGCACGATTTCTGTTCTCATCCTGAAGCAAAGTTCTTAACCCGAGGTAATATTTCTGGGTTAGCGGAGTCTGTAACCTGAAGTGTATGTAACCTGAAGCGTATGTAACCCGAGGTACCTCTGTATAGGAAGCTGCCTTACAGCAGGCCAGACTTAAGAGCAAAGCATGTGTGCTGCCACTTAGCTACAGTCCCTCCTCACAGAAAGGATTTCATATTTCCTTGAAACCTAAGCTTAGATCTCTTAATTCAGGGTCCAGAATTCCCACTAGTTGAGGCTATAATAGGCATACGATTCGAACAAGGGTCCTCTGAGCTCAGCCAACCAGCTCTATGTTCTTTTTAGATGTGATTGCATATTTGGCACTGTGATTCTCAACTACATTTTCTCTTGAACAGATGTCTAGTATTAGTAGGAGCAACATTTAGTACCAGACAGGATTAAGAATGTGCTTCCAATTCTGGATTTTGTGTGTGTGTGTGTGTGTGCGCGCGCGCACACACACACACACAAGCGCACATGCTGACAGTGAAACTGAAAATCTGACTATCAAAGATGAGCATGAGTTATCAGTCATGTATAGAATAGGCTTACCACATGTTGAAAGACCTGTTCGACTATACCAAAGGCTGCTGAGTAGGTAGATGGGAAGGGGGAAACTCTCTGGTAATAATCCGGGACTAGAGAGCCACATATAAACATAGCATCATTTGGTGAAGCAGAACACAAAGTGAAAGATAAATATTTTCAAACTAGCTTTTGAGACGTTCTGCTTTTATAGGGGTTTTTTTGTTTATGTTCACTTCTGTTTAATCTTTAACTGCTTTTTATTGTAATGCTGCAATTGTTTGCATGGCTTTATCCTTTTATATATTAGTTTTAAATTTTATAAGATGACTTGAAGTACTCTTTGAGGAGGAAGGGTAGAAATCTGTAATTCAGTGGAGAGGATACAAGGCTGATCTCAGAATTATAAGTTACAGTATTGTGTATTATTTTATTTTACTTTATTTGTAGGCCTTGTAATGCCTAGGATAAAGCAGTTTTACATAACAGGAAAGGCAATTTCAGTCTGGACAAAGCATGACAGCTCTAGTCAAGTAATTCCTTGTTTTAATTAAGAGAGGTGTCATCGTTCTCCCTACACAGTTTGAGTTTTATCAAGGATTTGTGAAAAAACAAAAATAGTGGACAAAAAAGGCTGGAGTTTTGAGCAACTTGCTTGATTTTGCTATTATTTCTCATTGGATTATATCCAGTGCTAGTCGGAGAAGACTTGATGAAGTTAATAGACATATCTGACTTGTGTCCATTAATTTCAGGTGGGTTTACTCTGTTAGTTGGTTACAACCCACTGTAATTAAAAGGGCGAGAAAAATGAATGTGGTAAGCTAAGACCTGGATCACACTTGCATGTACAGTGGTACCTTGGTTTAAGAACAGCTTAGTTTATGAACAACTTGGATTAAGAACGCTGCAAACCCAGAAGTAGGTGTTTTGGTTTGTGAACTTTGCCTTGGAATAAGAACATATTTTGCTTCCTGTTGAGTGTGTTCCATTTGTAAATTGAGTCCCCGCTTCTACGGGAAAGCATGCCTTTGTTTAAAAACGCTTTGGTTTAAGAATGGACTCCCAGAATGGATTAAGTTTGTAAACCAAGTTGCAGACACGATCCATTCCGGGGTGCCATCTGCACCTCAAAAAGTCCACAACTAGAGCGGCACTTCTGCACAAGCGCGGAGCACAATAGAGAACTTCTGCGCATGTGCTTCTGCGTGCGCGTCAAAACCTGGAAGTATACACTTCTGGGTTTGCCGCATTTGCAAGCAGAAAAGATGCAACATGAACCTAACGCAACACGAGGTATGACTGTATATCACTGGCTAAGTTTGGACATCACACAAATTTGTTTGTTATTAAAATTGTATACTACTCTTCATCCATAGATCTCAGGGCAGTTCACAACATAAAAATACAAGATCAAAAGACAAAGACATAATAAAAACCAGAACAAAAGAAATCACACTAGTTTAGTATGATAACAATGAGTGTATCCTCCTCCTGGGCTCACACAAACTCCCTCTTCTATTCCCTTGCAATGGGAGGAGTTTGGAAGTTTTGGCTTCTCCTTTTTTTTTTTTTTAAACCACAGTTTAGTGTGTTGTCTGGGCCTAGAACTATGGTTAACCTTAACTATGGTTACTTCACAAAACCAGTTCCAGTAACTCTGGTTTGATTCTGGCTTTCTGAAATTAACCACAGTTTATTGATCTGGATGATATAACAAGCCATGGTTCAACAAAACCAAAAACGTTCTGACTCCTCATACTGGTTGCCTGGGAGGAAAAAAGGACAAGGGAGAACATATGAGACTGGGAGAGGCTAGGTTTGCTTGTGTCTTACTAAACCCATAGTTTAGCATGATGTAGTCACTTGATGATAACTCAAATTTGTGAATGAGCTACTAGATCTACCAGCACCAACAGAATTCCTTTATTGTCAAGTTCCAGTGCAAATGAAATAGTTTTTAGCAGAGGCATTTCATGCATTCAGTGCCTAGTAGCAATCCAGTGAGGGGGAGGCAAATGATGTACCTGTACCTGTAAATGAGGGTGCTTGCTTGCAAGAGCGGAAGGAAGCAGTGATGATCTCAGTCACAAAAAAGGATGTGGAGGAAAAACCCTGTTCACTGGTGTGTGTGTGTGTGTGTGTGTGTGTAAGATGTCTGTGTGGCCATGATCCAATCAAAACGAAGCATTTTAAAGCCGTACTGATATTAAAGGAGAAAGCTGAAGATATGCTTTAGCGAGTCACATTGAAATCCATGGGGCTTGCATGCTTGACTTTGGCTGGGTTCATCTTAGGACCACTATAGCTCTCTTCAGGTGTCCAAAGTGAATACACGAAGAAGGCAGCGAAGACGTACATGTTGGGTACCCAGCAATATCCGGCTTCCCTGATTGTACAGAGGCTTGTAGGTAGTACATTCATCCAAATGTGCTGGGAATCCCCCTTCATACGGTCCCATTCAGTGTGGGAGATTCAGGGCAATGGGTGTGTGGTGATGGTTGTGGCAAATGTTGGACTTCATTGGCCAAGGATCATCTAAACATGGCAACTGCGTTTTGTGCAGGGTATTTTTTAAAAGTATGTTATTATTTTTTGTAGCGGGTTCCTAATAATGCACTGCTGACCAAATGATAAATATAGTAGCAGTTACTCTTCTTTTCTACAAAGGAAGTTTGGCAGCCACAATAATGAGACCACTTCTAATAATGGAAATATTTAGATATAAAGATATAAATGGCTATCTAGATGTTTATTAATACATTAGAGAATGAGGAAAGAATGTAATCGTGGTGAGGGAATGGAGGATTAAGAGAATATAAAATGTCTTTGGTTTATGTTGGTGAACTTAAGTTGTCTAGACATAAATATCATTGGAAATGCAACCTAAGTCTAGCCATCCTAACAACAGTTACTATTTTGATTTAAATGGTATAAATCTTTCAGATCTGGTAAAAAAATTCTCCTGAAGATTTTAACATTGCATTTCCTTGGAGGATTTTACTAAAACGTTCCTGTGTGGATCCATGACTTTACACTGATTAGACACATTTCAGCATTCAAGGATAATGGACCATTAGCAAACTATAGTGCTAGGAAGCTGTATGGGAACATGTTGTTCATTTGCCAGAAGCATATTTAGGGAGTATTGGGTGTTGAGCCTCGGGGGCGCCACAGGGGAGGCCACAACTATTTATAATGGAGCACGAGAATCGGGGGGGGGGGGCAAATTTTGGTGTTGCACAGAGTGCCACTGAAATTTGAGACCTCAAGTCCCACCACCGTATTTGCCCAATGACAGCAGAACCCCCCTGTTTTGGACTTGGCTGCAGTTCAGCCAGATCCAAATATGGTTAGAACAGTTTTCAGTAGTACAATTAGGATCTTGAAGTGCCCCCTAAATGGCATTATGATTTAAATGCACAACAACTTCATTGGGTGGGCATAACTCTAGCTCTTTTCCACTTCTTTCCCTCTCCCTCTCTATGTCAGCTCACCTCCTGGTATTGGCTAAAGGTTTAGGTCTACTCATGTATGAGCAACTGCAGGTGATGCATACATCTCACCTGAGCTGAGGAACTGGTAAATTTTTGTCACACTGTAGTGTGATGAAGAAATGCCAGAAAACTGGCTTTTATATACTGGACCAGCAAATGCTTTTTTATTATTAATGGGTGTTTCAGTAAATTGCAAGGAAGCATGATGTGACAGAATTGTTTAGTTGCATTCTATCAACCCCCATAGTAGGAAAGCAAATTGGAGAGCAATTTTGACTGGAAAAACAGCTGACAGAAGAAGAGTTCAGCAAACACCCCCCCCCCCAGCTCCCATCTGCTCGGTCATGCTCACAACTTTCTAAGGCTGCTTTTCATTAAAAAAAAATGGAGACTAGTTACAGGCTTCTGTGCATAACTTCTGGTTTTGGTCTTCAGAAACTGGTTCAGTTTCAGGGCAACTCCAAGCCATAAACCAGTGCCCAAGCCATAAAAATTGTGCAACTCATGCTGTGGTAAATGAGCCTGATTGTTTATCAGGAGATTGAAGCTGGGAGGCACCACCTTTTTCAAAACATTTTAAAAATCGGTCTTCATGTTTTATGTAGTGTGTGGTTTGATATTTATTACAGTGGTACCTCAGGTTAAGAACTTAATTCGTTCTGGAGGTCCGTTCTTAACCTGATGGGGCCACCCACTGCTGCCGTGCCACCCCCGTGCGATTTCTGTTCTCATCCTGAAGCAAAGTTCTTAACCTGAGGTACTATTTCTGGGTTAGCGGAGTCTGTAACCTGAAGCATCTGTAACCTGAAGCATCTGTAACCCAAGGTACCACTGTAATGTGATTCTAATAGTTGTCGTTTTTGTTATTTTGAGATCATCACTGTACAAAGATGGAAATAGAGTTCTGTTTAAAGTGACTGCTTCTAAGGACTTGGGCCAGAAAAAGATGTATAATACTTTTCAAGTTTTAAGTCTTAGCATTTCTTCTCAATGTTGCTGCACACTCACATTCCAGACATCAGAGAAAATATTCTGGTGCCTCTATAAGGCAAGCTCACCTTTGTTTTCTGAATGATTCCGCCACCTTAACCTCAGCTGACCTTTTCCTCTATAGGATGCAATTTGCTCTTCCTGTCAGATTAATCCTTTTGGTATAAGCTGAACAGAAATACCAATCTACAGAGTTTCGGAAGCCCGAATAAATAGAAATGTCATGTGCAGGAAAAAGCTGTTTCCAGCTCAGCTCTTGTTCTCGTTTTTTGTTTTTCTCAAGAGTAAACGAAACTCTTTGGGCTTTGCAGATATTTAAAGTCACAGATGAATGCCTTCTGAGCAGCCCATTTGACTCTCTCCCATAGAACAGTTCTGGATTAAATGGGCTGTGGATGGAAGTTTAAGCTGCTTAACGAAATTAGAAATATTCAAGCATCAGAAACATAAGTACCAATAGTTTAGAATTTTGTTGTGGGCATCTTGGTGCATTCTTTCATTATCTTGGCCTTAAAAACCCTCTTCAGCCTGCATAACTCTGTAGAAGTGCTTACCATTTGTGTAACACAGCACTTTTGGCACTCTTGTTTGTTATTTATCACTCCTTCCTACCTACCATGCGCTTTTATCTATGCAAATATCTTCGATTCTCTTCCTTGAATTCCTCCTCATACCCCACAACTGCTGCTTAATATCCACTGGGAGCTAAAAGTCTCAAGCATATCATTTTATTTCTGTGGGGCAGTGTGTCTAGCTGTTAACCAGAAGGTTGGTGGTTCAAGCCCACCTAGGGATGACTGTCGGCAGGATTCCTGCATTGTGGGGCCCCTTGAGGTCCCTTCCAACTCTACAATTATGATTCTACAATCATTTTGTTTGCTTTTGGTGTCATACACTAGGAAAAGCACTGTGTATGGCTGTTGCAACTGTTTCGATTCTGGTCTCATCCTCTTAATCTCTCCCGTCTATTGGAAATGAGAGGTGAAAGCTAAGGTGAGCTTCAAGTATCTTGTCAGGGTGCAGTAACTGTTTCCAGATCTTAAATTCCTTTAAAAGCTAGGCCAGTTGCTACTTATTTGACCTTTGACTCTTAAGGTGCACTGATTTTTGCACCAGCTTCTTTTCCTGGAAGATATCATGAGAACAGTTTATAGTGTTGGTAACAAGCCTTGATTGGAAGTCTATGTTTGATGCTCCACTCCAAAGTTTGATGTAGGCAGGCAGTAGTAGTTGTTTCACCTGCAGATTAATTGGGTGTCTTTGAGGGCATAATTGAGAACTTGCAAAATAAGAACCGTATCTCCTGGTGACAGAGACACTGGAAATTACTAGGAGTTTGGAGGGATTTGAAAAGATTGTCACTAAAAACCTGGTGTGAATGGGTTTGGACACTTGCTTCAGCTAAAGAGCTGTTGTACAAACTGAAAGGGTCCAGAGAACTAACAAACTTTGACTCGTTTTATGGTACATAGCATAGCTTTATTGCATACATCCAGTTGGGGGATCATGGAAGGCTTTGGAGAGACCTGCTTGAAATGACTGCAAGAAAATTTCAGCCCTTATAGTGTAACTATTCAGGAGAGCACCTTAGGGTTGGGGTTTGAGCCCCATGTTGGATGAAAGATTCCAGCATTGCAGGGGTTTGACTAGATGCCTCTCATGGTTCCTTCCAATGCGACATGATTCTGTGAATACACCACCATCACTGCCTAACAAAATTCATTGTTCTATGCAACTGATCTTTTATTACCATTGTTTTCTTGGTATTTTTGTATGGTTGTTTGTTGCAAGGTTTTTAATCGTCTTTTTAAAAAGAAGAGCTCATTTTTCTTGTGATGTTCAGATTTGTTGGCGGGGAGAGTTCCGGCCTCTTAATTGAAATCGTGCCTTCCCCATCTGGTAGATTTGTGTTGTGGAGCTGGGGCTCAGTGGTGTAGTGGTAATTCTAAGTGCAGATAGCATATTGACAGTCCCCATAGCCATGTTCCCAAGGCGAACTCATAGCCGTGCCCAACAGAAGTGAACAAGAATGCTGGCAGGTGTGTGTGTGTGTGTGTGTGTGTGTGTGTGTGTGTGTGTGTGTATCAGGCTTCCTCAACCTCTGCCCTCCAGATGTTTTTGGGACTACAATTCCCATCATCCCTGACCACTGGTCCTGCTAGCTAGGGATCATGGGAGTTGTAGGCCAAAAACATCTGGAGGGCCGAGGTTGAGGAAGCCTGATCTATATCTATATATAAACATATATACTTGCCACTGAAGAGAAGCACTGCAGCACATAGTATGATACCCAAATCATTAGGACAGGATTTCTATTGTAGAATAAATTGGCAAAAGTGTTAGGGTGTTGAACCCTACCCCATAGGGTTGTTATGAGGGCAAAGAGGGTTGCTCCTCCCTCAGGTATATTGGTGTGGTGCTCTCAAAAATAAATGTCCTCGCTCCATCTGTGGAAAAAGACCTGGAACTGTATTTTCCCTGTTCTTTCTTCACAACACCACTGCTTGGGAGAGCTACATTTCAAGTGTTGAAGGAGAATTTGGCTCTTGAAGCAAGTTTGCAAGAGCTGCTGGGAAAGACTCAGTTTTCAAGTGGGCAGCTGGAACCCTCTGAGCCAGCAGATCTGCTAATGGGTAAGCCACCCAAAATGGTAGGTTACCAGCCAGCCTACCTGCCCACCAGGTGGTTTGGGGCAGCTTCTGGAGAAACAAGAAGAAATGGTGGCTTCTGAGAAAATCTTGCTTCTGCTGATCTAAAAAAACTGTTGCAAAGCACATACCTTATGACCTCCATTAAGACCACATTGCTCAGCTATCAAACTGTCAGGAGCTTATTTTAATATGAATTCAATTGTAGACCAAATCTATAATAATTGTGTGCTCCCCCCTCCCCCTTCTCTTTTTCCAACAGGATTATTTTTACCCGGGATATTTGGGTGAGTTGCAGTGATAACCCTTTGCTTCGTACTATTTTGTTGTCACTTTCTAGGCACAGTTAATATCTGCCCCAAAATGTGCCGTTTAACAGAGTACATCTCTTTATCTTAAAAGAGATCATGTTGCTGATTCTTCTTTTTCAAAAAGAGGCACATTTTATTTGCATACAGTTACAAAGTAATACAGTTATAATGACTGGCTATTATTCAGAGAATTGTGAGCCTTCAAAATCTGACTATTACCCTATTAAATTTGTGTGGAACATGTAAACACTAGAATCTTGAGGAAACTATATTTTGTCTTGAGTAAATTCTTCAGATTCCCCCTCCCCTCAAACTAGATTAATCACAGGTCCTAATAAACTTTAGCACCATTGCAACATCTGCATTTCAAAGCAACAATATATTTTGACAAAATTAATAATGTTTATAGCATTTGAATTGTGTTTTTTCTAATAAGGCAGTTGTAGTCTAAATAAAACAAACAAGCAAACATGCTAAATAGAATACCAGGAAATCAGAAGTTAGTTAATATGCCAACTTGCTTAGTGATAATGTTTGTTTTTGTTCTTCAGGATGTATTAGGAGGTATGGGTCACCATATACAAGAAATCCAAATTTCCATACATGTGTGCATAGTAAGTATTTTTCATATTTCTATGTTACTAAAAGAATACAGTATTGTTGGTTGTTGGCTTAAATGAAGAGCAAATCGAGTCCATGTGAATATTACCCAATGCTCCTTGTAATTCTTCCCATCAGACTTCTACATTGCTCCATTGGATAAAATATTGCTAGTATTTGGATTTCATAATAAAATATGGTTATGGTGGGCAATGATATAGTGGAGAAGCAACATGGAAGAGTGAAGCTCTGGTACTTTTTTGTCATTAGTGATGGCATCATCTGCTGGAGCAAGCTTTATCACTTGTGTAAGATCTGCCAGGATTCGACAACGGCTCTTCTCTGCATGTGATCCCTTTGTGAGATAGGCTAGGATCAGCTGGCCCAGTATTACCCAGTGAACAAAAATTTCCGCAGCATGCTAATCACTGCACCAACTTTTGCCAGTTCGCTTTGCTATAACGCAGGTGGCGCTGTGGTCTAAACCACTGAGCCTCTCTTGGGCTTGCTGATTGGAAAGTCGGCGGTTCGAATCCCCATGACGGAGTGAGATCCCATTGCTCTGTCCCAGCTTCTGCCAACCTAGCAGTTCGAAAGCATGCCAGTGCAAGTAGATAAATAGGTGCCGCTGTGGCAGGAAAGTAAACGGTGTTTCCATGCGCTTTGGCACTCATCACGGTGTTCTGTTGCACCAGTAGTGGTTTAGTCATGCTGGCCACATGACCCAGAAATCTGTCTGTGGAAAAACACCAGCTCCCTTGGCCTGAAGCGAGATGAGCGCCACAATCCCATAGTTGCCTTTTACTGGACTTAACCATCCAGGGGTCCTTTACCTTTTTTTTACCTTTCTATAACAGTTGGGTATAAAACCATGTTTTGCTGCTTTGTTGTATATAGATAGAATGGATCAAGAGACCTATCTGTGTAGGTCTCTTTGGGGAGGTGACTATGGGGACTGTCAAGATAAGTTCATGCGCTTCAGAATTCCACACTGTGCCATAGGTGACAGGAATAAGTCTAACCTCCCTCCCACCTCCCCAAAAAACCCCTCTCTCCATCTCCTTCCCCCATTCTTCTGTGGTCCAAGTATGAGGAACTATTAGGTAACCTCTAAGTTCTGATTTTTCAGTTCAGCACAGTTTAGCATTGGACCTGAGGAGGACAACAAGCGGAAGTTCAATGGTGCAGCCAAGAGTGCTTGCACTATAGCAGAACTGTTTTGCTGAATGGAGTCCATAGTGATTCAAATATCATCTTACCTTGCAACGGTGCCTAGTCTCCATCCAGTGTAACGCCATTGCAAGAAGGTCTTGGGGCTTAAGAAACAAGAAGGGACTCACTGACTTCCTTGCAATGGCATTACACTGGATGGAGTCGAGGCACCACTGCAAGGTAAATTGAGGGAGAGGCTTCTGATTATTGGAGTGCTGCTGGGCCCTCCAGCATCACAGTGGAGGGCATCCACACAAAATCCCAATGTACTTAAATAAAGTTGTTAATATACAAAAAAAAAAAAAAAATAATTGCCAAATTTCTGTGGATATTGGGAGGCCAGAACCAGCCTGTAGGGCACAAGTTTTCTACCCCTGATATATAGAAATGTAGCCTAAGTGTCTTATTGCAATCTGGTCAAACAAGCCATGTAATCCTGTCAAATGTAGGGAGTCTTTCACTAAATGACATGCAGCCTACGCTTCACTTTATCTTTCAAGATCAGAACCCATTAACATTGTGAAAGATTCACCTAAAAGTTAACAGATGTGGCTGTAACTTAATTCTGGGATTAATATGCAAAATCTCAGCAATTGCTGCCTACAAAACCCTTTTTATTCAATGCAGAATAACCATTTTTGCAGTGATTTTAGAGCTGCTCTGCTATCAGTGCTCAGTCGTGTGGTTGTGCTACAAAGTTCCAGCTGCAGGTATTTTGTGGTCACTATTTAGTATCTGTAGCAGTGACAGCTCTTCCTCCATTCATTGGCACTGCCATCTACCACCATGGATTGGGCCCAGGGGGAGAGTGTAGATAAGTAATACAGCAGAAGCAGAGCTGAGTTGGCTTGGGCTGTTATGCAGACCTGAAACCAGACTATGTGTGGCCAGGTGGGCTTTTGGGCTTGAGAGGACAGTAAGAGGAGGTGATGAGAAGTGGTTAGCTTCTACATTTTAAAAAAAATATCATCACAATCATACCATACCCCCTTGTTAGTGTTATAAACTCAGATATATAAGCTAGGTGCCAAATGGCTCCTTTAACCAGGGTTACAGTCGCCAAAACGTAATGCCTAGTTGCCATTTTGGGGCCAGAAGACTTGAAAGTTGTACTTTTTCAATATGACTTTTTGGTTCCTGACACAGTTTTCTACTGTTGTCCATCTTTACAACCTGTAATTTTTTTTTTTGCTAGACAGTGTAAGGTGCTTAGGGGGACAGAGTGCCTGGCTCTAATTGAAGAGGTTGGCAAGCATTGTAAATATATACATCTTAATACTTCAGATGGGAAGGAAAAATAGAACACACTCGGTTCTGTTTTTCTATTGCGATGAAAGAAATCAACAAATTATTTGTGTGCTAGGCAGATGGCATGGTGGGGGCTGCGCCATTTGCCCGACACAATTGCTGCTTGTATTGAGCCAAAGGTGAACTGCTACGGAAGCTCCACTAGTGCCATCTTGATAGTCAAGATAACTCCACAATTAACTGGTAGTAGTTGTAACCATGAGCTCATATATGCTTATATTCACTTTCTTTGATATGAGCTAATTGGCCTGCTTTGATGTTATCCTTATCTGTGGGCTTGGGGTGCTGGGCTCTCAGCCCAGAAAGGAGAGCTATCTGTAAGATGTGGCTCTTTGCCACCTATGCTCTTATCAGGCCAGGTGAAGTGATGGGGAGTCCTGGCCAAAGTGGCACACGCTGCTTTGTGTATAAAGAATGTATGAACATTTGCTTGGGCGCGGGCAAGCCATCTCCTTTCTGCAATGTCCGTCCCGTGTTTGTAAAGGCTGCGAGACTTAGCAGGCTGATTGGCTGTAAGTCTACACCTTTCTCTTAATAAAGCACTAGAACTTGATCACTCTGATGTTTTTGACATCCTTCTTTGGTATCCCTGCACCCAAACGCTCCCATGAGCCGTCCTGCAGGTCAGGGCATTGCTTTATATTGCGATGGGGAACAATGAGGTGTCAGTGAGGTCAGTGCAGTGCAAATGTGTTGGCTAGAATCCTGGCATGTTTGCACTGCACTGTCCTCACTGTTGCCTTCCTCCTACAGCCTTACCATTGTGATATACAACAGCAGCAGAGATCAGGAAAGCAACATGACCCCACCCCACTGTCCATTGCTGGTACTAGGGTCCAATATTCTTTCATAGTATTTCAAGGTGTGATTAGCGCTAGGCCTGGGTGATATATTGGTATATTGTTGTATATTGATATATTGCCCAGGACCGGTATGTGGGGGCAGACCACGGTGACAGCTTCACTCAGCAGTATATCGCTGGTGAAACTGTCACTGCTCTTGGGTTCCTCTGCCTCCAGCGCACTGAGGGAGAAACAAACTAGTTGGGAGCTGGAGGCAGAGGGACTTGAGCAGCGGCGCTTTCACCAGCGATATGCCATAATATTCTTCTCCGGCAGAGGAAGAATCAAGCTGAATCAGCGAGGTGCTTGGCTACCGCCGCTTGGTACGTCCTCGGGGAGTGGGGGGCAAGCGGGCAAGGTAGCTTGCCCGCTCTCCATGCCAGTGAAGGCAGAGAGAGCTTGGCCAAGGAGTCAACAAGGTCCTTGCTGCTCCACCACAAGTGGCAGGGGTCTCAGGGCTGTCTCCATTGGGGGCAGGAGCTCTCCTGCCCCACAGCAGAGCCTGGCCATGGGGCCTCAGGGCTTGCTCAGCTGGGGCCAGGAGCCTTTCCACCCCCTGGCTGAGCAGCAGGCTGGAGCCAGCTGTATTGGCCACAGCCCGTGAGGCACTGTGGTGAAACCACGTCAGCTCCCACAATGAGAGCTGCGGTGGTTTCACCCATCATCTCGCTGGCTGGGGCCAATGCAGCTTTTTTCAACATCGTGGTATTTCGCCAAACCGCGATATTTGGCTGGCGATACACTGTGATGTTGAAAACCTAACATCACCCTGCCCTAGTTAGCACTACCAGAAGTTTCTTGCATGTGTGTACTAAGGACATTAAACACATTGCTGGAGAGGCTGGGATAATGAGAGTGAGCTCTCTTGGTATGGTGGTCACCTTCACCGTTGAAAGTAAGAGTGAAGCAGTGAAACCAAAGATATCCAAAGCATTGTGCAAAGAAATCCTTTGGAAGGTGAGAGAAAGGTGAGATGATTGGATATGGAAGGCCTGTAACATGCTAACTTTTTGACTAGCTATGTGCAGTTAGAAACTGAGATATGAAAGCTAGGAGCTAAATGGCACCTTAAACCTAGCTTTTGGGTGCAGCAACGGATTGTCTAGGCGTGAGGGGTTTTATAACAAGAATATAAAGCTGAAAATGAATGAACTGCAGCGAAAATATTATGTTCATTTACCACATCGTCTGGTCCTTTCCCTGCCCACCCCCCTAATATTCTTCAGAGGGTCTCTTCTAGTCTTCAGAAAGTAGCTGGAAGTGGGGAGGCAGAAAAAGGTCCTCCCTTCCTTCCACTCTGGAGTTTTAATCTGAAATCTTAGGCGCAGTACTGCACCAAGAGCTCAGAAATCCTTGTCGCAAAATGCACCTAGAACAATGGGAGTTTCGAACACTGCCCAAGTGCAAAATGTCTCTGTTCAGAGGACAACAACAGAGGCATATATTGTTTGGAAATGAGGCTAAGAATTGGCATGGTGACCGAGCAATGGAAAGCATGGTTTAAAGAATGCCATCTGCTGAGCAAGAGGGAAGAAGAATAGAACAGATGCAGTGTTTTTCCTGTGTGTGAAAAATGCTTCACATAACATTTATCTTAACAACAACCACCTGTAAAGTTGGGTATGTAAAGCTATGAACTCGCTAGGTTGCCTAAGGCAATCTGTTGTCTCTCAGATCCTGGCAGGGAACCTCTTACTTAGAAATGCTTATGCTGTGCCTGAGAGATAGCAAGCCTGCCTAAGGCAACATATTGAGTTCACGGGGTACAAACAAGAAACCTCGCAGCATGCATTCTTGGCTAACAGATTTATACAAGGAAAAGAGACAGACTGATGCGTGGGCATCATAGTAAAAGGATGATTAGAATCCCTTGTCCTTTGCTACTATTGTTCTTAACACTGGCATAGCTGACACACAGATCTCACCCATGGTAAGATTTATGCCTGAAATGAATGATGGGAGGTGGTAGGCATGATAATTAGTCAAGAGGAAAAGTTAGGGTTCCTTGCTATGCCTGTGCTATAGAGATACATAGAAGTTAGAATAGTATAGAACTCCTGGCTTTCTGATTTATGTGGGATACTTACTTTAAGAGGAGAGTAAAGTGCAACTGAACAGGAAACAACATAATACTCTTCAAATAAGTACTGACTTGGCAAAGTGAAGGTGGCAGCTTAACTTGGTTTAATTTTACTGTAGCCAAAGGATTTTTGTGTGCTTCTGTGGGATCTGTTTTGCTGCATTGGCTGTTTTCAATATGACTTTGTGAATATCTCAAATGGTTTAGACAAGTAAGCACTATTAGCAACATTTCACCTGAAATATTTGAATACCATGTTACGTCACTGCTCTACCGTCTTGTCTGCATCTTGATGATACAGGTATTTGCTGCATTACAGTGCAGACCTGTGGCTGCCGAGTTGCATTCCACTGATTAGAGAGACTGTGATAATTCACGAAGGCTTCGTTAGAGAAAGCTCAAATGTGTGTTTTGGGAGTGCTCCTGTATCCTGCCTCCAACTATATCTTTCTTCAAGGTCTTGCTTACTATTACATACTTGGAAAACTTTGTGATGGGGATTGTCTTCACCTTTCAGTAAGGCTTCTTTTGTTTTAGTGTTTAACAGTCTTATTGTAGAGACGTTTTCAAACAATACAGTTTATGGCTTTCAAGATTTTAGCGAATTTTATAGGTATGCTTCCCTTTGGCAGAGGATAGTCACATGCCACTCCTTGAGAATTAAGCGTTCTTTCCTCCCTTTCTTACAAGAGAACATTCTGCTTCAATTCAAGATAAGATCCTATCTCCAGAAGAAGAATTCCTGAAGAACTGTCTTGTTAGGCTTAGGACATAACATATATAATTATTATTAATAAATTGTATACCATTTCTGCAATTAATGTTTTTTCTTCCAGAATGATGACTTCAAGTCAGAATGGGCAAAGTACCATATTTTTCGCTCTATAAGACACACCAGACCACAATACGCACCTAGTTTTTGGAGGAGGAAAACAAGAAAAAAAATATTCTGCATCTCAGAAGCCAGAACAGCAAGAGGGATCGCTGCGCAGTGAAAGCAGCAATCCCTCTTGCTGTTCTGACTTCTGTTATAGCTGCGCAGCTTGCATTCGCTCCATAAGACGCACACACACTTCCCCTTACTTTTTAGGAGGGAAAAAGTGAGTCTTATAGAGCAAAAAATACGGTAAATGGTTCCCACATTTTTTTCTTTAAAGAGTGAGCTCTCCAGGACAATAATTCATTTAGCTTGGCAGGTGTAATAACCTTTCTCTAATTGAGCAAATTGCCTAGAACAGTGGTTTTCAACCAGTGTGCCGTGGCACCCTGGGGTGCCTTGAAGGATGGTTAGGGGTGCCATGGGCAACTCTCGCCTCTTTCCCTCTTTCCTTCCCTCCCTCTCGCATCTCTGCCTCCTAAAGGCTTGCACAGTTGTTTGTTGCAGCTGCCCTGGCTTCAAGCTTCCCAAGCAAATGGTGCCTCTGGGACTGGCCGGGGGGGTGCTGGTTGTTAGGAGCTGAGGTGGCCTTGGGAGCAAGCAAGCAAGTGGGTGAGGGAGCCAAACCAGCTAGTCTGCCAGCCTTTGCTTTTGGGAACGGACAGACAAGTAGGAGGCCAGGCAGGCAGGCACTGTGCGGGCCTTTCTTTTGCTTGCTGTGTGCAATGCCTGTCAGGGAGCTGAGTGCCCAGTCCTGAAAGGGAGCCTTTCCACCATGCAGGCCCAGCAGTGCCCACTGCTGCCTCTCAAAGTAAGGTACTAGCCTCACATTCACCTTTGGCCACTCTCCGATGGGCCACTAAGGCTGGGGGCATCTTCTTCCCAGCCCCTGTAAGGCAGTGTAAGGAGGCAGCTCTCTTTGGGGCAGGGAGGGCAGCTCAGAGACCGGGGCAGTGGCGGCGGCTGCCCGGAGGACTCCTAAGGAGAGGGGAGAGGAGGCTGAGGAAACCCTCCCCAAGGGAGGGTGTTTGAAAAAGGTTGAGAGGCTGCCAGCTCTGCAGGCAAGGGGTGACATAACTGGGCTCCTGAGCCCCACAGGGGTGCTGCAGGAAAGTATGCAGTTGGTCAAATGAAGACTCCAAAAGGTTGAAAACCTCTGGCCTAAAAAACAGTGTCTTGTGGCAATGCAGTGCTGCCATCTTTCTTTACAAAACAATGCTAATAACTGCCTCCTTTCTCCACCAGTTTTTGTTTATAGAGGCAAACAATGCATTTGCCACCTCCAGAATTTGTTTGAATGGTAATAGCAATATTGTCTTAAATAATTTGATTCCAGGGTAAAAGTTTTATGTGGTGTGTTTTCAACCCTTCCCTCCACCCTCAGATTTGCCAAATCAGTGTTTGCCTAGTCCATGTCATAAAGACGGTACGAAAACATGTGACGACTTGAAAGGCGGATTCCTTTGCCGCTGCAAACCAGGCTGGCAAGGAGAAAAATGCAATGAAGGTAAGTCTTGTTCTGTGCTGCTTGTGGCTGTGTGTTCACGATGAGGATAATGAGATGGGGAATGGTTGCGGCTCAGTGAGATGCTTCGCATGCAAACCTTCCCAGGGTCAATACTACTACTACTGCTAAAAAAATTTATTTATATGCTACCCACCTGAATGGGTTGCCCCAGCCACTCTGGGCAGCTTCCAGCAAATTTAAACATCAAACATAGTAAAACATCAAACATTAAACATTTCCCTAAACAGGGCTGCCTTCAGATGTCTTCTAAAAGTCAGGTGCAGTTGTTAATTTCCTTGGCATCTGGTGGGAGGGCGTTCCACAGGTTGGGCGCCACTACCGAGAAGGCCCTATGCCTGGTTCCCTGTAACCTCACTTCTCGCAATGAGGGAACCGCCAGAAGGCCCTTGGAGCTGAATCTCAGTGTCCAGGCTGAACAATGAGAGTTGAAATGCTCCTTTGGGTATACTGGGCCAGAGCTGTTTAGGGCTTTAAAGGTTAGCACCTACACTTTGAATCATGCTTGGAAACGTACTAGCATCTGTAGGTAGTGGTGGAAAAGACTCCACTCTGAAATCCTTGAGAGTTGCCGCCAGTCAGGGGTAGTGAATCCATCTCCCATGTGACAGATGCAGTCCCCGTGGCTTCTCCTTACCCTGCACAGAAATTGGGCTTGAAAACAACCTTTCATGGACACCAAAAGGAGGATTTTTTCTATGGTGCAGGGTGAGTTTCGGAGATGAGTGTCGACAGCTGGGGTGGGATAAGTTTACCCTCCCCTCTCATGCACTCCAACTTTTCTGCTGAAAACCCCCCTTTCCCACATGACAGTGAAGTTTGAAAACCCATCTACTGCGTTTGCAGCACCGAAGTGAATACACCCAATATTTATCCTTTCTTTATTTCCAGATATTAACGAATGTGCCGAGCAGAATGGTGGCTGTAGACATATCTGTTACAACACACTTGGCAGCTATCGCTGTGCTTGTAATAATGGGTTTGAACTCATGGATGACAATAAAAGTTGCAAAGGTAAGATGTGAGTACAGAGTAAAGCTTAAACCACTTACATGAACTTCTTCATGCGTGTTGGTTCATTCACTCCTTTGCTGATTTAAAGCAAACTGGTAGTTTGCTGATTCAGAAGAAATGCCAAACTAGGATTTGCATCAAACCAGGAAAGGAGGAATGCCAGGAGCAAGGAAGCAAGCGGAAGAGGAGGAAGCATGGGTTACGTCTGAACTGCCCCAATGATTTAAGCTCCCTTTTGTGGGAATTGAACACTTAGCAGAGTTTTGCAGAAGAGAGCCCTGGGTTGTTTGACCCTTTAATTTGTTCCCTCCTGTAAAAACTGCACAAGACTCTTAAAGTTTAAAGAACAAATAACTTTTACTTAGTGTAGTTGCAGATACAGATTAAATATACTGTGCAGGTGGATATTTCTTAAATTGCTAATACAGGGTGCAAAAACTCTTACAGACTATTCTACTCTGAGGCAGAAAGCAGCACAACATAGCATAGCTGCTGTAACCGTTAAAGACTGTTCAAGTAACTGCCATAACTGAACCAACTGCCATAACTGCCACAGAGCATATGACATCACAGAGTTCTACAGCTCTTACAATTAACCCTTTACATGTGATGTGCTTTTTGGATGCTAACTTCCCACACCCTTATGTACTATGGGGCTAGGATTGTTTCATTTTGTTGTTAGTCATGACTCCAGTGCTTTTCCAGAAGCCTACTGCACAAACACCATTGGAATGAGTGAAAGCTCAATAACATCAACGTTATATGACGATTGCCCTGAGAGGCATAGCCGTGTTGGCCTGTCGTAGCAAAAATAGGGGGAGTGGGAGAAGGTGATGAGATAAGACAGGGGAAGGGATATATTGATTGAAAATGTATTGTATTGTAACTTTGGGGGGGGGGAAATTAAGACAATTTTATTCTGCACAAGCTGTTCAAGTGAACTCTTTTGCATCTGATAAAATGGGTTCTAATCCATGAAAGACAAATCAACAATACGTTTACCAGTCTTGGTGCCACAGGACACTCCGTTCTCTTTATTAGCATGTTGCCACTGACGGCTAAATTGAACTGTTGCTAATACTTCTTAGTTTCTTACAACTATGGCTTAAGATTCCAGTACGGAAAGCCAAGTGTGCATGTCTAGGCATGTCTGTAGTTATACCACAGAACTGTCCAGCACCATAGCAAAGTGGTGATTCACAAAGGATTTGCATGTTGGGTTGTGCCAGAGTGCCCCAGCTAACCAGCCTACTTTGACTCTGAAAAATAGTGCCTTGTGAAGTGTAGATTTTCTTAGTTTTTCTATATATTGCATTGCATTAGCTCATGAAATAAGAGTTGAGTTGGAAATGTATGAATATTTCAACAATATTTGGCGGGAATCTTCCTTAGAATTATTCAGGAAATAGTCCCGTAACAGTGGCTAAGTAGCAGTAAGACTGGGGGTTTCTTTCCTGCCTATGTTTTTAGTAAACTATGTAAGACTTCTTGTCTTTTCAACAGAGTAATGCTGTTGTAGTCGGCATATGGAAAAAACCCTGCCCTGTACCCATTCTCTTTTGGCAACCGTTTTAACCTGGTGCCTATCAGATGGATAAGCACACACATGCACACATATATCTACAATTCCCATCATCCCTGACTCTTGGACATGGTGGCTCAAGCTACTGGGATTTGTAACCCAAAATATCTGGAGGTACTAGGTAGGGGAAGGTTGTCCTATAGCGTAAGTTTCACTTGGTGCCTTTAGATGTTCCCAAACTACAACTCCCACCATCCCTGGCCATTGACCACACTAGCAGGGGCTGATGGGAGTTCCAGTTCATGTCTGCAGTTCCAGGATCAGGTCTATTAAACACACATTTTTAAATCCAGACCAAGAGAGTGGAAGGGAGTGCAGGTGACATCATTTTTCACGTCCTGCTGTGCAAACAAAGGTCATATATGCTTCATGTTCTCGTTCACATGAGTATGCAATAGCGAATTTGGATATGAATCTGCTCAAGATCTGTGCACATGATTCCAGCAATAGAATCACATGCAGAAGCATCCTCCCGTGTGTGTGTGTGTGTGTTACTGGATTGAAAAGGCTTTGAAAATATGTTTTCATTTTTTCCTCAGCAAAACAAACAATTTGTCATTTCCTAATTCTGTGATCCTTTTTGTCCCACAAATTCTGACCTTACTTTATATTGCTGTCACATTTTTCCTGTGATTTTTTTCAATGTTTCCTCTCTCAATAATGTGGTAGCATTTTACCCAAGGTGCTATACGGCTTACAAAACAGCAGCTTCTGGTTTCTGGGAAGACTGAAGTCATTTCCTACTTCCATTATTTAGTTGTAACAATGGAATGAGAATTGACTCTGGACCAAGATGGAACTTGGGAACGATAGGCATTGAAAGAATGTTGACATTCTGATTATTGCTGTTGATTTTTGTTCCTTTTCAGATATAGATGAATGCACAGTATCACCAGGCATCTGTGGAGAAGCTCAGTGTAAAAACGTGATAAGCTCTTATTCGTGTGTCTGTGATGATGGCTATGTTTATGATGATGTCAGAAAGGTTTGTGAAGGTTAGTAGATGGAATTAATTCCACAAAGATAATTCTGAGGCTTGATAGATTGCTGTCATAAAGTACCCCCCCCCCCGATACTTATTTTTAAGTCTTTAGGGCAGTGATTCCCAAATTCCTCCCTCACCCTCGACCACTTGAAAATTTCTGATGGTCTTGTTGAACCTCTTAATATTTTTTGCCCTTTATAGCAATCATAATATAGGGTGCAAGATGTGGTATGAGTTTTAATTCTCTTTGTATTGTTTCTTTTATTTCATATGTTGCATTTTTTATATTACAGTTTGCATTCCAAAGAATTCAAACTAATATAGTAAAATGCATATATTCATATGGATTTTAACAGTTTAAAATCCATATGACTATGTAACGTGGTCAGTGCTGTGTACCACCTGTATGAATCAGTGGTCAGTTTGGGAACCCTTGTTCTAGAGAGCTGCTATCTTTTGAATATTTTTTATCATCATCAAAAATTTGGCCTCCTTTGTTTACTTGAATTAAGCCTGCATGAGACATTGTGGCCATGGTGTTTTATTTGGATAGTGACCATTCAGCACTGATAATGCTGCAAACAGGTTGCCTCATAATACCCCTAAAGATGCAGTAATCTGAGTCTTCCCCTTGCAGAATGCCAATACATAACCAACAATGAGTCTTGGAAGGTTCCCCTGGTAGACAAAATTAACAACCAATTTTAGCCCAAAAAAATTTCAACAATCTCAGTGGAACACCTTCCACTTGGGTGGAACTAGGGTGACTAGGGAGAACTTGGTATTATGAAGCAATCCCTTTTGTATAATGTCATAAACGTATTACACAATTTCAGAGATCAGTAGATAGACATGGAATAGGACAAACTGAATCATATTAACATCCTGGCCATGCTTTCTATGCTTTCACTAACCATTTTCTAGCACTGATCTTGGAGTGTGGCATTCATTCCTGGATCTCAGAATTAGTATCCTCAGTCTCGCCTCTGATCCCTTTATGCTTCATCCACAATTTTACAATATAGGGAGGACCCAACCAAACGATTCATTGGAGAAGTGTGAGATTAGATAGAATTAGGGACTTTTATGACAATGGCATACCCCTAACAGGTGAACAACTGTCAACAAAATTGGGGAAGAAGAGGGAGTGTTGGCTTTATAGGCACCAGATCACCCACTTTGTCACCACCCCAAACTGTCCTTTCCCAATCCACCAGACCCTTGACTCCACTCAGAATTGTAATACTCATTGCAACTCCAGAGTCCCCCCAAAATGCTGTCTGTCATATATGAAATTATTGATGATATTAAAGCAGAGCACCTTGAGTGCCCTATGTTCCCCTCCACCTGCCCCAGAGGGAATAAGACATGCTAGATATTACTTTTGGACAACAGTTGTTATTGTTGTTTTTAAGCCTAGCATATTAAAAAGGAATGTAAGAATTTGTGTCTCTGCTTTCTCCGTTGTTGCTGGAGTATAGATGTGGACGAGTGTGAACAGAAATATTGTGAGCAAGCATGCGTCAATTTGCCAGGAAGTTACAGCTGCCACTGCAATGGAAGAGGTGGAGTAAAACTTTCCAAGAACATGAACACCTGTGAGGTAGCTTTCTTACTTCTGTTCAACGAGATAAGAACAAAAGAATGCAATCCCAAAATTTTGAAACAACTCTTTACAAAGGGAAATAGTCCAACTGGCTCAGACTCCCTAAGACTGGAGGCAAACCCATTAAAAGACCAGCATAATTTCAAAAACAGTGTGTGCCTACAGTGGATTTCTGTTCCTGGAATGTAATTAACTTGGTATTTGTTGCCTGCTTTCTCCTCCCTCCCCTTAATTCTCAAAAGGAAATATTAAATAGGAACATAGGAAGCTGCCTTTTTTCAGGGCATGCTGTTTGTTTATCTTGCTTATAATTGTCTATTCTGCTGGAGAGCAGCTCTCCAGGGTTTTCACCGGACATGCCAGGGTTTGAACCTGGGACCATCTGCATGTGCCCGCTCACTGAGCTGCATCATAATCAACTTATTCTTCTTTAGCCATGTCTAAACATTAATTTGGTTATTATTGGACAGTTGCAGTGGCATTGAATTATCAGTGTTTTGCAGATAAAACAAATAAAAGAAAATAGCTGTTTCTAAACCTTGTCTTAAAGTTTTATGTGTGCATATGTGTGATTTGCTTTTCTTCCTGAAGGACATTTTGCCCTGTGTATCTTTCGCTGCTGCAAAAAGCGTTAAATCCCTCTATCTTGGAAGAATGTTTAGTGGTACACCTGTTATCAGACTACGTTTTAAAAGAAAACAACCAACGCGGTGAGAATCCATTTTTAATTAAAGAGGAAAGGTCTTTTCTAAACACATGCTAAACTGGGGGATAGGTATGGGTCAAAACAGATTATCTTTCCATGATCAATAACTTGCTGTCACTATTGTAGACTGAATTCTAGAAAAGTATTTATGGCTACAGACAGTACAGTGGTACCTCTGGTTGCGAACAGGATCCGTTCCAGAGCCCCGTTCACAACATGAGCAGAACGCGATGCGGGTGTGCACGGGTCGCGATCCACTGCTTCTGCGCATGCGTGAGCGGCGAAATCCAGAAGTAAACCTTTCCGGTACTTCTGGGCCGCCGCGGGACGCAACCTGAAAATGCTCAACCTGAAGCAAACGTAACATGAGGTATGACTGTATGGTCATTTGTAGGCAGCAGTCATGACACTTGCAGTCCCATGTCACAATAACATAGTGTTCATAAGCAAACATGGGGAGCCTGTGGCTTCTCAGATATTTCTGGACTACAGATTCCACATACCTGACTATTGGCCATGCTGCCTGGGACTGATGGGAGTTGGAGTCCAGTAATACCTGGAGGACAACAGATTTCCCTATCCTTGTCTTTAAGGTACCGCAGGATTCTGCAGTCATGTTTGTCACCTAAGTGGATGATTGAAACCCCCTACCATTTCTTGGCATGCCTTTGGATGATGTCTGTGCCCTTGTGTGTGCGCGCGCTTATGAATGGCAGCTGTCATTGACAACGTAATTCTATATCCTTTATAGTCAGTACCTGCATCTCTGAAATGAATCACTTAGATGGAAAGCACACTATGTTTCCTGCTTCCTGAAACACTGCATAAATAACTGATTTTAATTTCTTGTAACCTTGTGGCCAGACTTGTGGCTGAATTCGACTTTAGAACCTTTGATCCTGAAGGCATCCTTTTCTTTGCTGGAGGCCATCGAGACAGTACGTGGATCGTCTTGGCTTTGCGCAATGGACGGCTAGAGTTGCAACTGAAGTACAATGGAATAGGCCGTGTGACCAGCAGTGGACCAATGATCAACCATGGAATGTGGCAGACAGTGGGTATAGTACAGGCTGCTGTTCTCATGCCTTATAACTCTTTAAATCCCACACCTCCCAACTGTTTATTTAGAGCTCTCTGTATTTCTCAAATGATGAATTCTGACCCTTAATATTTTAATGCAGAGTATCGTTTTATTTTTCTATAACATGATGTCAATTGCTAACCCCTAAAGGACACTTTAAGAAATACTAAAGCACTGCTTTTTTAAAAAATTGTATTCTTTTTTTAAAAAAAAGTATTCTTGAATATTATTGTGTGCAGGAGAGAGAGACTCCTTATTTGTTAAGGAACTAATGGATAAAACACATCCTTTGCAGTGCTTTCCTCATAATTCCAGTTACACCCATTCATGTCTGGTTCAGTTCCTGAACTACCATCAAAACAAACAGTTTCCTCCATTCAGTGGAGCAAACTGAATATAGTTTGTTTGTGTGTATGCATTATAGGAGGAATTCATCGACATGCTGTTAGAAATGTTCTATCAGCACAAGATTTCTGCTTTCCCAGCAGAACCATCTCTCTTTTCCCCTCTGCATGCAGTTCTAGGGGTTTTCCCAATGCTGCCCAGAACCAAAGGACCAGGAGGAAAAGGGGAGGAAGCCTTACTGCACTAGTGGATGTGCTTGCACGGGCTTCAACTAGCAGGACCAGTTAATTAAATCTGGCCCAAAATAGGGGGGGGGGGAATAATACCTTAACAGTATAGAGTGCTCTCACGTATGTAAAATGATGGATTAGTTAAATGTTTTTTTGTTTATAAATAGTTTAGACTTACAGTGGAAATATGTAATGCAGCTAACATGCACAGGCTTGTCAGCTGCAGCAGTAAAACCAGAATTTCTGGGTTACATAATGAACATCTTGACCAAAAAAACCTCATGGTAAAGTAATGCCAGCCTACAAAACCAAAAAAGAAAACATTGCATTTATCAAAATTAATTCCAGATTTTTACTGCATTAATTGGTAAAGCGATGAATTTGTATGATATCATTGTGGTTGTGTGTGTAGAATCCGGTGCTTTTAGTACTGGATGGAAGAAATGTGGACTGGCAAATGCAATTATTTTCTAATTTGATGTAATTGCAAGAGCTTTTCTGATAGACTAGGAAGTAGTTTTAATCCCTGTTAATCTTCTTTACTCTGCCAAAAATTGTTCCTTTAGTTGCACTGTTGTACTTGATGACTTGTAATTCATGTTCTTCCTCATAGTTCTGCATAAAAACGATCAAACAAAAAACTCCACAAGTGATGTATAAATGTCAATGCCCATGAGGCTTGGTATATCTTCTTGGGGTTTTTTGGTAAATAGGATCAGGTGTTAAGAACAAAAATAAAAAGCCAGAGCAAATTTGTAAATACTGTACCTATATGCTGTTGGCAGTCAGTTGCATTCATCCAGCTAGAATTCCTTGACTTGGATTGCTCCCAAAGCTTCCCCTAAAACTACTGTATATGTGAGTTTGAGGTCTTTCTCCAAATGCCTTTCCCTTTTAAAACATTTTGGAGTTACACTGTCCTTCAAGTGTCCCCGCCCTCTTCTTCCCATTGTGTCTTTAAAAATGTTACCATCTCCACTTGCCATGTTTCATATGATCCTCATTCCTGTGTAACATAGTCTGGTGTTTGCTGCTTGGGCTCCTTTGGGAGAAAGGGCAGGAAATCAATAAGCAAGCAAGCAAGCTTCTACATGGGCTGCTTCCTGGTACATGCAGGCTGAACATTTCCACTTTGCTTCTTTGTTAGCCAAACAGGGAAACCACCTTGTTGCGGCTGCCTTAGTGCTTACGCTTGAACCAGCACTTGTGACTTGTTTCTCCCAAACAAACCATTGTCAGGAGGTCAAGAACAAATCTTGGATTCAGATCATGGTTTGTCTGGAAAGAAACAAGCCTGAACCATTGGTTCAGACTTATCACTAAGCCTGCCACTCCATGGTTTGTTTTCCTATTTGAGGGCAGCAGCAAAGCAGGGATCTTGTGCTGTGGCAGAGAAATCAAAGGATTGCACTAGAGCAATCAGATGGACATCAAACAGGATTGCTGATTTTTCCATCCTAAAAGAGAAGCCATATTCCTCACACACGCTGCACATGCCACAGCTCCTACATGGTGCAAGGCTACCTGGTGCAAACCTTCCTATAAGATATGATACAGAACTCTGCCTCCATAATCCATTGTACTCAAGATCAGACTGCAAATATAAAACTGCCATAGGTAAAGGTAAAGGGGCCCCTGACCATTAGGTCCAGTCGTGACCAACTCTGGGGTTGCGGCGCTAATCTCGCTTTATTGGCCAAGGGAGCCGGCATACAGCTTCTGGGTCATGTGGCCAGCATGACTAAGCCGCTTCTGGCGAACCAGAGCAGCGCACGGAAACACCGTTTACCTTCCCGCTGGAGCGGTACCTGTTTATCTACTTGCACATTGACGTGCTTTCGAACTGCTAGGTTGGCAGGAGCAGGGACTGAGCAACAGGAGCTTACCCCGTTGCAGGGATTCGAACCGCCGACTTTCTGATTGGCACGTCCTAGGCTCGGTGGTTTAACCCACAGCGCCACCCGCATCCCTTAAAACCGCCATAGCATTCTGTAATACTGCCTTCACTTTTGCACATAAATTGGGCTTGCTTATTGTACATGAAAAGCCAAAGGAGGCTTGATCATAGCTATGTGAACTCTATCCTAAATTTCTGGAGAGACAAGAATGCTTTGTGACTACCTGATGATGTGATGTTAGCTCCCTCACCTTTTTTCTTTTTCTTTTGTGGATGCCTTTTGTATCATGCAGGTACTAAACTTCTGAACTAAACCAAACTTCTGAACCTCTTCTTATCTCTCTCCCCCCCCCCCCTACAGATATCTGTGGAAGAGCTGGAGAGAAGTTTGGTTATAAAAGTCAATAAGGATGCAGTTATGAAGATAGCTGTCTCAGGGGATTTGTTTACTCTGGACAGAGGACTTTATCAGCTGAACCTAACAGTGGGAGGTGTTCCTTTTAAGACTAAAGATCTTGTCCAGCCTGTAAGTACTACTGTTAAGTATATATAGGGAGTAATCCACTGGTGTGAGGTGGTCAGCTGGCAGCCCATAGGTCAGATCCAGCCTCTGAATCAAATTCATTTGGTTTCTGGCATTCTTATTGAATTTGTATTTAAGATGTGATAAGATGCCCAATTTCTCTCATAAGATAAAATCTTCCAATTCTCTTTTTGGTTTTGTAGGTAGTGTTGTGGGTATCCTGGGCACAGGTGTTCGGGACAGTGGAGTCCTCCTTTATGGATTAGCTTTTCCCCAACTTGGTGCCCTCAAGATGTCAGTGTTCAGTAAGGGATGAACTCCCATTAATGTCTATTAGCCTCTATTAGCCCCTCTCCTCATTGTCTTTCCCTCCTAAACTACCATAAAAAGCCTCTTGCGTTTTAGCCTTTTCTCATAGGGAAGCTGCCATAACTTTTTTCCATTACTGTGATACCCATTTGAGGTTGACATGGATTGTACACAGTGTTCCTAGTGCAGCTGTACCGCAGATTTATATAATGATTCGTTTTCACATAAGGCCATCTTAGTATCTTTGAAAGACATAACCTGACTTTTTGGATTTGCTGTTACTTTATGATTTTATTGCTTTTCTGTGCCCCAGCTTGGAAATATTTATATTTAAGAGAGGTATTCAAGTCTTTAAAAAATAATTTATAAAATGTTTTTAACCCATATCCCTCATTACAAATTCGGCAAAAAACTGAAAGTAAAGCCATGCACTTAATCTTGTTAGATTAACCCAAGAATGGACGGGTGCATGAGGGGCTGGAATTGGCTGAATGGCGAGGATATGACCATCCAAGAGACAGTGAGAGTGAATGATAAGATGCAGTGCTTTGCGGTTGCAGGAAGAGGCTCCTTCTACCCTGGCAATGGTTTTGCTGTGTTTAATTTCAGCTATGGTAAGTGTCTGGTTGTGTTATGCTGTAGAAAATGCGCATTTAAATTTTGCCGAGAAAGAGAGTCAGTTGAGGAGTGCTGTCTTAAAATTGCCATATCCTCCTCATAAAAAAAAGCTCAACCTGAATTAGAGGTTCAAGTAGTAAAAGAGAAAAAATCTTAGGTATATTAAACCCCACACAATATAAAAAACTCTGGTTTACTTTTTGCTGCTTGCACTTCACAGTGTATTTTTATATTTCAGTTCGGACTTTTCTTGGTCAGGTCAAAGCCTTCCATGATTTGTTATCTGGTGAAACATTCCCTATGGGTTAAAATGCAATGGTGAGGGTCATTTTTCTCTCTGTGGCCCTCTGGCAGTGTTGATTACACTGAGAGTCGATGTGGTCACCTTCTCAGTGACATGTGCTGAGTTGGGACTAATAATCCTGCACAGACTGAACACAGTAGAGGCCTTTAGGAAGGTGATTTACATGCACATCCGTTTCAGCCAAGATTGAATTTGGCCTTTGCTCCCTGAACATATCCTATATTGTGTTATTTCAATGTTACTCACAAGAAGAAAGTCTAATGTGGAAGTGCATACCCAAGAAGACTATCTAGAATTAATGGGTCAAGCGAAACCTTGGCATTTAAAATCAGATGATTATATATGCGTACCTACACACTTGTGTGCATGGATAGATAGAAGGAAAGATATAGAAGGCTTCAAAAAGCAGTTTAAAATATATGGTTGTTGTACGGGATCATTTTTCCCTGTTGTATGGGATCATTTCTTTCTGTATAGCAGTTGCATCTTTAAATAGGTTGTTTTAAATTCTCCCTAAATTTAGCAATGCAAAGTACAAAAAAAATTTAATTCAATATATTGTATACATATGCCATCAACCCCCTAGGTTCTTTTGAAAGCAAGGATGAGATAGGAATACAAATAAAAAAATAAAAAGTTATTAATACATTTTTCTGTTAGGTTTTTTTTTAAAAAAATAGGGCACCAGATGCCCTATTGAGGAAATTAACAAACTAATATTTTATAGAGGATAGATGATCAGTTGGACAGATTTTTATTATTATTATTTATTATCCAGAGAGGGACGCGGGTGGCGCTGTGGGTAAAACCTCAGTGCCTAGGACTTACCGATCGTCAGGTCAGCGGTTCGAATCCACGTGGCAGGGTGCGCTCCCGTTGCTCAGTCCCAGCGCCTGCCAACCTAGCAGTTCGAAAGCACCCCCGGGTGCAAGTAGATAGATAGGGACCGCTTACTAGCGGGAAGGTAAACGGCGTTCCGTGTGCGGCTCTGGCTTGCCAGAGCAGTGATGTCACGCTGGCCACTGTCTGCGGACAGCGCTGGCCCCCAGCCTCTTGAGTGAGATGGGCGCACAACCCTAGAGTTGGACACGACTGGCCCGTACGGGCAGGGGTACCTTTACCTTTACCTTTTTATTATCCAGAGAAGTCCCTTCCTTTGGGATTATAAAACATACTGGTGAATCTTTGTGATATTGACCTGTCTCCAAGCCGGATGCCTGATCTATCTCTCCTTTGTTGTACATGCAGACAGGTATCAGTCAGACTGCTTCCCACAATCGCAAGTGTGCTGGGTGATTGGACTCATCCTGTCCCCATGATGCTTTATAGCAGGAATTATCAGCAGTGAGCACCACAAATTTTCCATGGTGAATTGTGCCACAACAACAAGGAAGATTAAAATGTGCTGCAAATAATAGCCCCCCCAAAGGCGTTCTGCTCCCAATTTAATAACTGACGCTTTAAAAAACAAAACAAATTGTGCTAGTTTGGTATCCATCCACAAAGCATAACACTGAAATAAGTGAGAACAGAACCTGGGGGTACAATTAGGTCATGTGGACCACGTTCTATTTATACATTTATATTGCTGTGAGTTTTGTGAAAGTCATCTTGTTTTCCCCTTGGGTTCGTTGATATCAGATCACTCAATTACTTCCTAAAGCTCACGGCTGATGCAGAAGCTGGATGACTCACATTGAAGGATCCCCAAGTACGGCAGGTTGATAGCCTCTGGCAATCAGAAGTCTTCCTGTTGATTAAAAAGCTTAACCTTGGCTTCAAGCAATCTACAGGGCTATAGCACTTTCTGTAAGATGGATGAAACAGAGCAGTTAAAATAGTTTCGTATAGAATGGCACTCTCCTTTATACTGGTGATTTAATAATATGTAGCTATCTGTCCCGTCCCCGTCCCCCCCTCAGATGAGGAAATCTTATCTGTGCTTGACTATTTGAAACTTTTATGTACCTAAGTTCTGTTTTTCTTTCTGTAGCCCAACCACTTGACACCAATGAAACAGTGAAGCAATGGGAAGTAAAAGTAAATATTCTGATTCGACCAGCCACAGATACTGGGGTGCTCTTTGCCCTCATCAGCAGTGAAGCAACAGTCCCTTTATCAGTGGCTCTGATTGACTATCATTCCACCAAGAAACTTAAACAACAGGTAAATACAGGTATTATTTTAGTTTTTTGTTTTCATTTGGTGTATGGCTGAAGTTTTTAGGACCAGGATGAGAAGGCAGCATGCCAGACTAAAGATGCAATTCCAATAGTTATGTTTTCTACACACACACACACACACACACACACCCCATCATCTTTCTTTATCCTCCATCCAGGCATCCAAGAGGCATTATCAGGGTTCAAAGGACCCATTCCAGCCAAAAACACACACAAAAAGGGAGGGTATGAGGTAGAGCTAGAGAAACATGTGGCACAGAGGGAGTGGGTGTGTTCTGGGGAGAGTCCAGAGGGCTATATAGAAAGGATTGGAGAGCCACATTTATCCCCCAGGCCTAAGGTTCCCCACCTCAGACTTGATGTCCCCCACTTAAATACTCCCAACAAATCAGGCATGAAAATTTATTTTGCTAGATGTTACCTGATGCCGTTAGAGTTGAGAATAACACAAATAGGGAGTCACATTGCTGTGGTGAGGAACTGCTGCAAAGCAACAGCAAGTTTTCATAGGCCATGGAGTCCACACTGTCAGATGCATCACAATAGAATTCTATGGGCAGACACATAGAAAGCTGCCTTCATACTGGGCCAGACCTTTCTTCTATGTAGCTCAGTATTGTCTTCTGCAGTGACTGGCAGGGCCTTCTCCAGGATTCCAGGCAGGGGCCATTCCCAGCCCTACTGGAGATGCCATTGGGGATTGAACCTGGAACATAGGCATGCAAAGCAGATGCTCTATCACTGAGCTTTGTTGCTGTTGTTTAGTCGTTTCCGACTCTTCGTAACCCCATGGATCAGAGCACGCCAGGCACTCCTGTCTTCCACTGCCTCCCGCAGTTTGGTCAAACTCATGCTGGTAGCTTTGAGGACACTGTCCAAACATCTCGTCCTCTGTCGTCCCCTTCTCCTTGTGCCCTCAATCTTTCCCAACATCAGGGTCTTTTCCAGGGAGATCACTGAGCTTAAGACCCATAATCGAATTCACTGAGTTGCAACCTATGCCTTTTTGTTCCATTTTCTCTTTTGATACATTGTGAATTGTGAATGGTTTTATTGAACTCAAGGGAGATACTGAAATTGTACCAGCAGATTTCTAACTATGTCCACAACATAATATATACATAAATTTAATTAATGGCCAGAGATTTATATCCATTAGCAATGAAGTTCCACAAAGCAGAATACTAAAGTAGTGGGAACAGAACTCAGGGCTATGATAATTAACTGAACAGAGTGATTAAGGCTGTGCTAGGTGCTGGATTTCACGGAATTCAGTGGAATCTACTTCTAGTAATAATGCCTCGAATCATACAGTCAGTTATTCTATACCCTCTTGCCTGAATTCAATGGGGCTTTTTTCTGAGTAGAGATGTACAGGATTATATTGTAAGACTGTAACCATCATTGAATGTAGTGGGGCTTACCTCTGAGTAAACAGGCACTGGATTGTGCGTTGATGGGAGGGCGTTCCTTGACGCTAGTATTAAATGTTTAATAACAAGAAATAAATTCTTAGCCAGTAGCATTTCACAGACCTAGACAGTGATGGTGGAAGAGGTAAAAAAATGAAAGATAACATCCACCTCCTCAGCTTGCTTTTCTTTGCTCACTTCACCCACCATAATTATGCAGGTCCCTTCTTGCCCATTTCTTATCGCCATAATAGCTAAAGTGGCATGTCCCGTGTTCAGGTGTAGTACACCACTGGTTAACCACATTCTGCAGAACAAGCTGTGTTTGTTGGCTGCTAGCTTAATGCCTTGCTTATGAGTTTTCCAGAAATATCTAGATAGCCACTGCAGTGCTAGAGACTAGATGGTTCTAAGACCTACCCAGCAAAGCAGTTCATGTGGTTAATGTCCTGAGGAGAAACATTTGAATTCAAACAGAGTTAGTTGTGGGCTAGTTTCAAAGCAAACCTTCCCATACCTTTTCTGCTGAGTGGGAATAACAGTGTATTTGGGAGTGGTTGTCCACTACAATTTTGAACAATCCTTGCATTTGGTAATAGTATCTCAAGTTCCTTAAATATTTCTAAGGTAACAGGGTGTGTTGGTGCTATCTTTTCCTATAAATATCTATAACTTCCATTTTCCATCTCATTCTTTATTCTTTCTTGCTATTCAGTTCATTGTCTTGGCAGTGAAGAACACAGTGGTGTGCAGACTAGCAGTAAGCATTTGTGATGAACAGGAACACTTGATTGACATCTCCATTGACAGAGGTCAAATATTGATGACTGTGGATGGCACTGCAGGACAGAGTGAACTAAGCCATTCACAGCTAGAAGAAAATTTGTCTCTCTTGGATAATTACCTGCAATCATCTGTGAAGACCTATGTGGGAGGATTGCCAGGTGAGTATCAAATGTTGCAGTCCAGAATGTAGACTGCCAAACAGTCACTAGAAGTGACCATGTTCTACTTCTGCTTGGACAGCATTCACATGTCACAGTAAACTGTGGTTAATAGTTTACAATGAATCCACAGGTGACTCTCACTTTGCTTCATATCTAGTACATACAGGAGCCACATACTATGATCCCTGTCTTGGTGATGTGTCCAAACTAGGGACTGTGGTTTGTTTTGGTTTGAAGTTGGCTGCAACCATAGTATGTTGGCTTGTGTTAAGCGGTTTATTGTGCCAGATAACACAACAAACCACAGGTTAACGCAAACTGAAATCAGAAACTTCTGAAGTTGTTGTCTTCCTGGCTGCAGATGAGAAAAGGGGGGTTTCTGTGAGCCTGAGGTTTGCTGCAACTTGTTCCTGTCACAATAAAGCATGACTTGTTGTGACATCTATAGCCTGCCATTTGAAATTTGGCCTGCTTGGAGAATGAAGCACAACTGAACCTGAAGGGTGTTTTTTATCAGGAGAGGATGGGAAAGGAAAATAGTATGTTCCCAAGCAGAACTCACAAATGTGATCATTATTCTAAATTGCATTCCATTGTAGTAAATGAGGGTTGCTTAGATAAGGGAGCACATAGAAATATTGAAAGAGAAGGCAACATATGTTTTATGTCTGTGAAAGGCCAGAGAAATGTTCTTAGAAAGATTATACTACATAAAGATTGGTGTTATACGGATCTCCCTGTAAAGGCCAGCAGATCCTCCCTATGATTCTAATGTGACAGGAGTGAAAGCTAACAATCCAGTCTGTCTGCTTCCACTTTGAATGCAAAGGTATAGTCCCATTCATGTTGATGAATTAAATCTGGGCTATTTACACAAAATAGTGTTGGAATAAGAGACTTCCTCAGTGTGGAAACATTCTCAGGCATCACCCTTTGTTCTGTTTTTGGAGCGATAAAATCTGGGTGTCTGCTTTTAGAGACACACGGGTTAAAATGTTTTGGTTTGCAGAGAAATTCTAGTGTACTGGGGGAGTGGAATGGAAATACCACCAGATGTCTGCATCTGCAGGAATGTTTCCTGCCCCACCCCACCAAAAATATTTTATGCTTCAGTTATTTTTCTCCCAAGTAGCCGGTGTCTTTTTGAGGAGTGCAGAGTTCTTCCTGACTTTTTTTTCTGGACATCAAACAAGCCCTAAGCAATAACTTCAGCAGGAGAAGGCATGGATTGTAAAGGATGCATGCATTTTCAGGCACAGTTCCAAGTGCTGGTCTTTAAAGTCCCACATAGCTTAGGATCAGCAAAGGTTAAAGTATTGCTATTCCTGCTCTGATGTTGAGATCTTCTTCAGAGGCCCTTCTACAGGCCTTTGGAAGTGAGGGGAGCAGTGATATGAAAGAGGATGTGTTAGTGTTGGTGCCCTGGCTTGTCATCCCCAGGAAGGCTTGCTTGGCAACTGAAGACCCTTCTCCTTTTTTTCTTGGTGCCCAGGCCTTTTAGATGTTTATTTTGATAGGTTTTTGAATCTTTATAGGCTCTGGTTTCAATGTCCCTGGTTTCAAACAGCTTTAATGCTGTTTGTTTTGGTTTTATTTAGTTGGTTTTATTATTCAATATCGAAGAGCAAGAAATGTATAAATTAATAAATGTCTATGGAAAGTGTCTCAGTGCATGCAAACCTGGAAGACTCTAAGCATGCAAAGTGGATGGATCTTTCCCAATAGGTTACTTTTTCGGTTTTAACTATTGTCCATTGGTGGTGCTTTAGGGAATATGATAGCAGCATAATTTGAATAGTAGAATATATTTAATAAATACTACGTATCTGTTCAGTTTTTCTACATGGTAGCTAGTTGCAAAGTCTCTTCCTAAAGTAGTTTCTTCTTCTTCTTCTTCAAAAAAGGGTAGTTAAGAGGCAAAATACAATCACACTGATAAATTTTTACCTAATTTTACCTAAATTTTTACCTAATTATACCTTAAAATTCCCCCCCCAAATTTACTTTTATTAGAATGCTAATGGTATTGCTGCAAAAAGTGTCATGTGGTTTTCTTTTTTTTTAGTTTCCTCCACAGAAGCATTTTGTTTAAGCCAATTTTTGTTACATTAGATGTCAATGCATAGCTTGTTTGTTTGTTTGTTACATGACCACCAGAGCACAAGATACTTACTTTTTTTGCAAATTTTACGTTTGCCAATTTTTGATCAAAGTCTTGTAGTTGTGTCTTTAACGGAACCCTGCTCTGCAGGAATTTGCAGACTGTGTTTCTCTTTGCCACAAAAGGTTCACTGTTAATTCCTGCAGATCCAGTTTGTGTTACAGGCAAGGCTACACAGGAACAGCTACAGAGGTTGTTAGGTCAAAAACTGAAATCATGGTGTGTGCGTGCAAATGTGAGTGAGAGAATGATTCTCTGCAGATTAAATTGCAGGTGGATTATAAATTAGACATAGCAATAATGTTGATATAAGCTGATTTCTTCATGTATTGGCTTATACTAAAATCCTGTCTCTCTCTTCCTGCTTCAGTGTTTACATGGATACTGGTAGGCATCTAATAAAAGATTTTTACCAATTCCAACACAGCTGTGATCAAAGGTGTATGACAGATATATTATCTTAAACATCTCTAGTGCAGCTTGCCTTCCCACCTTTTACTAAAAAAAATATTATTTGGCTGATTCCCAATAATAGTAAGGAAAATATTTCCATAGCCTATATGCATGTTCTGTCACTGACAGGGTGATCATCCCTCTATCAAACAGCACTAGGCACATATAAGTCATTTGCTAAATCTTTATCTGGGTTTCTGTACTCCTCTGCCTGCATCCACACCACACAATGCTACATGTGCACTTAAAGGTAAAGGGACCCCTGACGGTTAGGTCCAGTCGCGAACAAGGAGCAGGGACCGAGCAACAGGAGCTCACCCCGTCACAGGGATTCGAACCGCCGACCTTCTGATCGGCAAGCCCTAGGCTCTGTGGTTTACACCACAGTGCCACCCGCGTCCCTACATGTGCACTTAGCCACCATCTATTGGAATGAGTGCCCCCTTTGTCCACCATGGAGCCCAAGGTGGTGTATATGTAGTTCCCAGGCAGTTTCCCATCCTGGCACTGCTTAGCTTCAGGAAGGTGGTGACCTCATGCTCCTTTGGACCATACCCCAAGCCCTGGGAACACATCCATACCTTCAGATAACATCAGCCAGCTTGTGCTGAGCTGTAGATAATTCAAAACTGAATGGCAAGCGGGATGAGAACATCTTCCACAGAATGAGATTATCAGATAATTACACTTCATCAGAAGTCGCCTCTGTCCTAAATTATGTAATGCTTAATCCAGACCTTTTGTCTAGGAGTTAAGTTACAAGGGGGAGCTTTTTCCAGACAGAATCCTAAGCTGTTATCAGTGCAGATAGTCCTGAGGGGAAGAGACCTGCAGGCTAAACTTGCCTTGGTGCCAAAACTTATCTTACAGTTGAACAGAAGACCTTGGAAAGGAAGACAAGAACAAAATTCGAGAAAGAGAAGAAGCAGTGAAACACTACATCCCGGAACAATTTCTAATTCTTTGTATGCAGAAACCTAAGTACAGTTGAAGTTCCTTCTGCGAAAGCTTCCCTGAATTTTGCAGCTTAGCTATTCCCATAGCCTGTGTTAGTCATAGCCCCATGTACAGTTTAGAATGTTAAATGGAAAAAAAATGTTTTGTTTTAGAATTAACAAGAATGAGGAACTTGGTGGTAACCTTTATTGAATATGTTTTCCTTCTCTTTTTAAAAAAACAAAACAAAACAAAACATACAGATGTTCCTGTCACTTCAACTCCAGTCACCGCTTTCTACCGTGGCTGCATGACAGTGAAAGTTAACAAGCAAGCTGTGGATCTAGATGAAGCTGTCTACAAGTCCAATGACATCACATCTCATTCTTGTCCTCCAATAGAGACTGGTCAATAGATGCCACTGCAACACACACAAACGTTTTATATTCAGAAAAGTCCCATTTCAATGCTTTCCTTTATAATATAAATATATAAATATAAATATAAATATGATATAAATTATTCAGACTTCCAGCACTGCGTGTATAGTTCTCTTGAACACTGAAGTTATGTAGGAGCTACTGAAACTCGTGTGTCAGATTAATTATTGAAATATTTCTTTGCTTGGGAGGGTTTCAAAGATGTAATATATTTGTAAATAGTTGAGAAAACTGATATTAATAACCCAAAGCTGCAAATTATTGCCGAAGGTGAGTTGTTAAGAGGCAGGTCATACCTGCCATGTGGCAACTGGTAATATATTCTGAGTGGACTGGAAGATTAAAAAATAGTTCTGTATTTTTTTATTACCAAATGCTGCTTACTGATTTAATGAAATATGAAAGAATAAAATATAAGAACTTTTTTTGGACTTAGCTGAAGCAATGATGGTCTGTGTTCTAGATGGAATTTTACTTTATTCATGTTGATTTGGAGCAATATTAGAGTTTTATATCAAAGCTTGGTTACTTTGTTGGCTGATGATATTCGGCAACTAGGTTGTGTCTTTTTCTAATGAATCTAGGCAGAAAAACTTGTCTGAGGCTTTTTGAAAAGGCAAAGAGTGATAGCAGTTATTGGAGGGAGATGGACTTTTAAGAACACATGAGCAATGGAGCTGTTGGCATTTAAACCAGAAGCAAGTGCTATCAATCATGGCAGAGTAGATCACTACGAACTGGAACGGCCTCTATATGTTGGCGAGGTGGCTGTTGTTGTTGCTGTTGTTGTTGTTTTGTTGTTGTTTGTGTGGGGCGGGAATACTTTGCTCTCTTGCATTAAGTCCTTTGAGTGGTGCTAGTCTCTGTTATGAAATAGTTTGCTTCATTTTATGTATTCTCTAGCACATCCATACGCACAATGTTTGGTATGTTCTACTCTCCCCAGTGGAAATGACAAGGCTTTTCCTCCCACTTAGGAGTATTGGAGACAGATGGTTTGCATTTTCAGCATGGGTGCAGAAATAGCAGTGGAATAGAGCACTTTATCCCTCCCCCACCCTCTCACTACATGCAAAACTTCTACATATGGAGCATGGAGAATAAAGACTTATCCCCACTGCCTGCACTCTCTCCTCTAGCTGTTATAGTCTATCACACAAACACTCTTCTGTAGCGAGGTAAGTATGGAACAGGGGTACAGGGTCCCTATGCACCATGACACTGGGAGTGGCTGCTGTGCCCTAGGCAGCAAAATATCTTGAGCTGGCCCTGGCACTTATTCCCCTTTTGATGCTCACCCCACTTGCTTCCAATTTGCTCATAGTTAGGGATGGGTAAGAAATTCAGTTTGGCTTGTGTTTTAATGTGAGCATATCTAATTAATACTTCCCAAAATTAGCAATTCTTTGAATTTTATGTTACAGCCCTCCAACCAAAAAAAGTGTGCATTTCCTTTCTTTACATTGAATTTTGAACTTTTCATTAAAAAATCCCATTTATTATATTTGCCTGTTCTGTTCCATCAACCGTATTCAGAAATGGGGAACCTGTGGCTGTCCAGATATATGTTGCCTGTGGTTGATGGGAGTTGGAGTCCCATGTCATCTCAAGGGCCACAGGTTCCACAGCCCTGGTATAAACCGCCTCCATGTCCTGCTTGCTTTCTAGTCCTTTTCCTTCTTCATCATTATCCTCCACCCACCCCGCTGTCTCATTCTACATAATGTGAAAAACTCTAGCTAGAAATGGGTAGCCTGTGGACTCCATCCTGAGATAAATCCTGAAACCAAAGCCACTCCCAGTCTCATTCCAAACCTCTGCCAAAGGTTGCTTCCCTGTAAATAGCAACAGAAGCTTTTAATACAGCCCCCCCTTTTGTTATGTACCAACATTAAATACTGCATCGCTTGTTGAATCTGTAGCATATGGAAAAGATAACTTTATTTTTAGTAGCAGTAACTACTGCACAGTACAACTGTTGAGACAAGAGAATAAATCCAAATATTTTAAAATACTTTGATCCTTCAGTATATTTTAACCCTTTGGAAAAACAGTTCATATTAAATTATGATATTTCATCTCATCTATAACATGCATAGACTAAAAGTACAAATATATTACACACAATATATTTTATTGTAAAATAACCATCACAATCTTTTGGAAGACCTATCCACCCAAAAGAAGATATTAATGCCATGAAAGAAAGATAAAAGTATCTTTCCCTTTTAGATTCTAAACCCAACTCTTATGAATAAGGAAATAAAAGTAAGAAGCCAGAGTTTTGCAGCTTTGTGAAGTGATTTACATACAAAGTGGCTTTGCCACTGTGCAGTGAACTGCTGCACATGCAGCTCAGATGTGTATCTGCATAGCTCCATCTCTACCCAGAGAGAATGACACCCCCTTGCAATATAAAGGGCTGTTTATTTGCCTCTAGTATCTTGGGCCACCAAGCGCACAACGCCTGCATTCAGACATAACCATAAACTGTTACAGGAACAAATCTAGGTAAGCTTCTAGTTCATGTGTCCCCATATAATCAGTATGACTGTGAGAAGGATATCAAAAACTTGATTCTGTGTTTGACAAATCATAGTAGTGTTACGTGCAATTGCAAACAAACTGTGGTTAGTCTTAACTGTGGCTTTTGGGGGGCTTTTTTCAGTAAGCCACGATTAAGATTAACCATACTTTAGGGTTCAGACAACACTAAACCATGTTAACTGGAAAAGGAAACAAAAGCATGAACTTTTCATTACAGCTGCGTTGGAAGAGGACAAGGAGTGTCACGAACCCAAGGCTCACCTAATTCATTTCCATTATGATAAACCAGATTTATCATTACTATCCAAGTGCAGGGTGTATGTGGCTACCTAGATCTTAGCTCTGTTTTAAGAATAATAATTGCTTTGTAGGTGCAGGGGGATGCATGTTAGTTTAAAAGGTAGGTTGAAAAGGACTGCATGCAATATTTGACTGATCTGTCTGTGATGCCTGCCTGTTTTGCAATCATTATCTTGTCAACATGTTATTTGGATTTAAAGCTGATAAATAACATGCCACACAATATGAGACTCCTGAAAGACCACTAGCTAGTTAGCACACATTTCTGCCAAGGCTTTTGTTTTTAAACCTGCTACCTGTTGATATTGGTGTCTTGGCTATGGTACGTACGGTGGAGGCTTTTCACCTGACAGGAAATATGGTGTATATAATGGAGGAGCATTGGGAGGCAAGCCATAGTTAGAGCTGGACTGAGATGGTGGCTGAGTGTCGTCGGATAAAGAAATATCGGTAGATGATGCTGTTGGGAAATTGTTGGTAGGCTGTAGCAAAACAAAAGGTTTTCGGTGATTAGCTGCTAACTGGACTTCAAAAGAGTATTAGGCATATATATAAACATATGTAAAAAAAACAACTAAAAACCCATCACTTATGCATAATTGCAGTAATATACCATATTTTTCCATGTATAAGACTAGGTTTTTTTTTACTTTAAAATTATGTGGGAAACTGTGGGTCATTTTATACATGGGGCAATCTCCCCCCTATTTTCTTAAATTGGAGTCCCTAAAAATAGGGGCCATCTTATACATGGGGACATCTTCTACGCAGAAAACTACGGTATACACCAGGGGAAGGCCCGGGGGCCGGATGCAACCCAATCGCCTTCTCAATCCGGCCCATGGACAGTTCGTGAATCAGCGTGTTTTTACATGAGTAGAACGTGTGCTTTCATTTAAAATGCATCTCTGGGTTATTTGTGGGGCATAGGAATTCGTTCATTCCCCTCCCCCCCCCAATATAGTCTGGCCCACCACATGGTCTGAGGGATGGTGGACCGGCCCATGGCTGAAAAAAGTTGCTGACCCCTGGTATACACAGAGAGACTCACAATGGGATAGCCCAGTTAGTAGATCATAAGACTCTTAATATCTGGGTCATGGGTTCAAGCCGCACTTCAGGCAAAAGATTCCTGCATTGTAGGGGGGTGAACTCTATGACCTTTGTGGTCCCTTCCAACACTTATGATTCTGTGGCCTAATTCACCAACACTGAATACGAGGGGAAATTTTTGTGGCCCTCCAACATTGAGCTCCAGTTCCCATCACCCTCAGTGGTCAGGGGTGATGGGAGTTGTGCTCAGCAATTTCTAGAGGGCCACAGGTTCCCTATCCCTGCTGTGTACACCCAGCCACACACACATTGTCGGCTCGTATGTCATTCCTGCAGCTCTGGCTTGTCTTTCCAATTTTGATTCTGTGTTCTCAGCAGAGCACCTGCGACACTGGCCATATAACATATTAAATTGTAGTAGAAACAAACAATATAACACTTGATTTGTGAATAATTATTTTAAAAGTGCTGAAAACTACTTTCAGTGCTAGTCTGATACATACCACCCCCCCCACCCCCCCACACACAAACAACCGCCACAAGCACAGTCTAGCAGCACCATAACGGTGCATCTGATTTACAGTTAAAGGAAGTGGAACTCTTCCTCTACTATACCTGAAGGGGTAAATGGTAGGAAGCATAATGAGGAACAGTTGCTGCAGAAGGGCAAAACCCAGCATACGTCAGAATCTGCTGAGCTGGATTGTAAAGAATCTGTGGTGGAGGGCCAGAGCTGAAGGCAATTTGTGAGAGAGGCACCTGTGGAAGACAGCTAGATCAGTACATTTTGCTTATGCCCCATGCTTAATTTTTATATTCATCAACTACTTTTTCCATATCCATTGGTACATTGAATGACACCTTCGTGAACAGCATGATATAAGTTGAGGCAAAATGCTATCCCACATCTGCAGATTGGGGAAGAGAAGACTTTTTTTACAAGATAAAACTCCCATCTCTTCCTTTTACCTTGTTGTTGTTTAGTTGTTTAGTCGTGTCCGACTCTTCGTGACCCCATGGACCAGAGCACCCCAGGCACTCCTGTCCTCCACCGCCTCCCACACCTTTTACCTTAGAAAAATGTTGAAACACTTTGGTGCCAAACCTGCTTCTATTTGTTCCTTGCAAAACACTTTGAAGGAAGGGAGCTGAGTCAGGCACATCCCCTGCCTGTGACCTTAACACACTAGAATGTATTGTGTCCCCTGCCCAACTTTCAACGTAGACCAAAATGTGTGCAATAGGAATAGCTTTCCACTTTTACACATTTCAAGGAGCACGCAGCTGCCAGTGTAAGGAAAATGCCTTTCTCTGAAGGACTACAAATAGTTATAAAAATGTCGCTGTGGAAGTCCAACTGCATCTGTGGAACAAATGCACCAAGCTCCTCTTTTTAAAAGGTAGGTATCTTGGTTGGGGGAAATTATTTCACTGAGCATTCTCTCTATTTTGTCTGACTGCTGTGACTACCCGACAAAAGCAACCCAGTAGCAGAATACAGTGCAAATGGTAACACACCAAATTCAACATTTTTTCAGAAACCGCTCACTAGTCAAGAGTGCTTGAGATGGGAAGGAAGCATAGTGGGGCTTCCTGTAAATAGTTCTTCTTTTCAAATGTGCATTGAATGTTATGATTCCTCCACAGTAAGACCCCAGGCCAACGTAAGGGCCACCCCATCTCCAGCCTCTCAATGTCAAATTTTCAAAGAACATGCAGCAATTTTTTTACTCATGTGCACAGCTTTTAACTATCATGCCAAGCTACCTCCTCATAAATTCAAGAGCTATTTTTAAGAGCTTTAGGGGGCGATGACATTTAGAAGAACAATTCCATTTCCCCTCACTTATTCTTACTTCCATGCATTCTTGCTGGATGCCTGCCCCTGCTCTATTTAATGTCTTCTCCCAGTCCAGTGCTGACCCTTGACACTGCTCAAGGAAGGAGAGGGGAAGTGACTCAAATCTATTAGCAGTTTACTTCACACAAACAAACATGGAAATCCAGCAACAAAGTAGATACCAGGAATTTAGCCTGGAGGGCACCAAGAAACCATTTGTCCATACTTTTCACTCGCTTGTGTAGTACAACTGACACAATTTATTTCCTTGCCATTTGCTTTGGGACTTGAATGCTAACCTCAACGAAATCTCTAACAATACTTTGAGCAAGCTGTAAGGAACTGGCATGCAAACTTAAAATTAAAAAATGGTTACGATTCTCTTTGTGGCCTGAAGAGCAGGAAGGCACCATGACAAAATATGCATTGTGGGAAACTGCAATTGCTCCCTATTAACAACTTAAGTAGCATTTGGAAATAGCACTGTTTGGACCTTGTGCCAGTCGTCTCCAGCTGGATTGTATTCATAAGAACCAAATCCAGGAATAAGGATTTGAAACTCTGAAAAGATTTACTGGTTCGAATTGCCTTTCTTTCACCTGACATTAAACTACAAGATGGCAAACGCTAGCTCAACGTGAAACTTTACGTGATATTTGGTGCATACACAGGTCCTCCAAATTCAGTGTGACTTTCAAAGGTGCTGGCATATTCAGGCATCAGCCTCGGCTAATAGATGCATGGAAATCCAACATGAGCACAACAAGCAGAGAACTAAGGAAGTTCTATTTATCCTGCCTGTGGTTTTCATCCTAAAGATTACTGTTCCAACCAATATTTTCAGGCATCTAGGTCACAAAAGAACACGTATGCCTTAAACAAATAATTTAGAAAGCGTCTGCCTGTCTTTTGAGGAATCAAGAGCATCTCAGAGAGTAATGTATCAACCAGCTGCATGAAATGCAGATAGGCAGCTTGGGGGAGACTAAACCAAGACAACTTTCGCCATTAAAATAAGTACAAAAAATGGCAAAGTGCAAAAATCCTGTGCAAAATTAGGCTGCTTAAATTCCATTGAAATCCATGGGTTTTCAAGGCCTCAGTGCACAGAGCAGCTCTGGGCGTTCAGTATCAGTGGGCTGCTGAACATGTATGTACCTAAATCCCAACTTTAACCCATCATCTGTGGTGTAAATGCCGGCATAGACAGATTTGGGGCAATGACATCAGACATTTGAGGGGGGAGGGGTGGGAAGACTGGGTCTGGCAGTCAAAAAATAATTATGGCCAAAAAAACCCCCACCTTACTGCTGCAGCACTCATGAAACCATAACGATAAATGCAACCTTTATCAAGCTGGTGTCCTCCAGACATTTCTTGCTACAACTCTTGGCTTAGGGGGTTGTAGTCCTAAACATCTGGGGGGCATCAGGTTGAAGAAGGCTGCTTTAGGACTTAGGAACTGTATGTGCAGTTCCTCATGCAGCTAGAAATCTGCATGTGCAGGGCACCTTTGATGTGTCAAGGTGACGATATGCTAGCCTTCAGGTGTTCTAACAACATGGGAGCAGAGCTGCACGAAACATCCTGACCCCTGATGCTACATTTGTCAAGAAGTCCTCCCCTCACCCCATGGTGTCTGCATGTACAGTGCAAACATCAACAGGGGTGGGGACTTCACACATAAAGCTGCACAGGCAAAGACTTCCAGATACCCTGGAACCTCTGGGTAAACCTAGCACTCTATACCTAGCACCTCCAAACATTATTATTTTATTTTTGTTACTTGCCCTTTCACATAAAGTTCTAGGCTAGGCTACAACAACATACAAGATGTCAGGGACTGTCTGGACACTGAGGGGTGGTGGCTGAATTTTGATGAGTGGGCACTGGGAGAAGGGATCTGTGATCTGGAAGAGACATTAACAGCCAGGAGACAAGAGGCAGAAGCAGGAGAAGCTGTAGGATTGGAGAGTGGAGAACAGGTGCAAGAGGAACAAAAGAAAGGTCAGGCTGGTGTAGAGTCAAGGGCTTCCACATCTTCTCCTACTGCCCCCACTTCTCCTGCTCCACTGCCTCCCACAGGACCAGGGGAGGATTGAACAGGGAGGAGCAGAAACAGGTTACATGCAGGCATAATCTTTCTCCTTCTCATCCACAGCTCGGGTCTCTCTGCTACTCCTAGGTGTGCACCCGATGAGGTAGTTACGGCAACAGCCAAGGCACATCGGTCTGGGGGATATGCCTTTTCCTAAAAGTACAAAGGTGTACTTTTGACAATAAAAGAGTTAATCCCCTCCCTCCAGACATTCCTTGTGCAATAGCCCCAACCACATGTTCTGCAGGGAAGCCCGAGGCCTACTGCGTTGACTCCCATCGGTATAAAATGCCTCTAGCATTTCGAGACTTACCACATCTTTAAATGCCCCAAGTATGGCTGCTGTGACTATGCCAAGAAACAACCCGATGATGTTCAAGACAGTGGAGGACCAGAGCAGCCGGTACAAGTGGACCACATCCTGACAGCTGTTCACGCCAAGGAACTCGTAATAGCTGGTAGAGTGTTCTGAGCTGGTGAGAAGGGGGGTGGGGCGGGAGGGAAGAACATCACATCAGCAGCAATTTACAAAAAGAAAACCCAGAGCACATCTGTGTGGACTTTTGCACACAGATGTCCCAGAATGCACCTACTCTTCCCTTCGTCCTCTCATTCAAACAATGAAAAACTGATGACATTTCTGATATTCAAAATATAGCAGGTTGCCAGACATTGTGATGGAAGGAGTTTTGCAATGTATACTACTTCTTGAGGGTGGCTAGATATTTTCTTTTTATGGCTGTGGTTAGGTATAGGGTAGACTAGAAATCTGAAAACAAAAAAAATAAATAAAATAAAAAGTCTGAAAGCCATCCTAATATTTGCATCTGAGCAGGAAGTGGCCCAAGCAAAGAGAGTAACCTAAGTAAATTCTGGATAGAAAGCATAGAAAGAAATTAAAACCACGGCTTAGGACAGGCAGAATAAATGAAAATAATAATTAATAATAATAATAATAATAATAATAATAATAATAATAATAATAATAATAATAATAATATATTTATACCCCGCTCATCTGGATAAGTTTCCCCAGCCACTCTGGGCAGCTCCCAATCGAGTGTTAAAAACAATACAGCATTAAATATTAAAAACTTCCCTAAACAGGGCTGCCTTCAGATGTCTTTTAAAAATAGGATAGCTGCTTATTTCCTTGACATCTGAAGGGAGGGCGTTCCACAGGGCGGTTGCCACTACCGGGAAGGCCCTCTGTCTATTAGTGACAAAATCTACAAGCTACTTTCCAACTGGGTTCCTCTTCTGCCCACTCCACTTTGGTCTCTCGCAAAAACGTGGCATTTTCTTCCACAAGTGCTGACATGCATATTAGCAATGGAGGGTGTATTGGGTCAAGGAAATAAACAACTATCTTGACTTTCAGAAGAAATCTAAAGTCAGCCCTGTATAGGGAAGTTTTAAATGTTGGAAGTCTTACTGTGTTTTAATTTGTTGGAAGTCACCCAGAGTGGTTGGAGTAACCCAGTCAGATGAGTGGAATAATAATAATCACAGGGGGGAAACCTAGTCATTGCCCATTCCCCACTGAACTTGTGTTTAATAGCAGATCATCAGAGTAAAAGAGGCCTGGCTGATGTATTCTACTGTGTCATTCATTCTGAGTGGGTTTGTATTAGAGAGCCAGGTAATGCTACTGAGAAGCATGGTTTCTCCCCAGATTTTATGACTAACATTATAAATACATGCCTGGCTGAAAAAGCAAATGAATAGGCTCCTCCTATAATAGTGACTTTTGCAGGAAGATACGTGTCTGCTTTATAAGACTACAGATTGCAGCATCCATTGGGTTACAACAGACTGTGGCTGAAGAGGCTCAGACTGACAGGAGCCCTCCAAACCTGCTGTCCACAGGTACTTACTTTTCACAATTGTACAAATCGCAGCAGTAGCATGTGTTACTCTTCACTTTCAGCTGACACTTGCTGTTTAAGGTGTAACATGTCACCTGAAGAAAGAGGAGGTAGCAAATCTTCATTTGGGAGACTTGAAGTTCTGTTCACTAAGTTTACACCATGCACTGTGGTCAGAAATTGGAGCTGTTTTGGAAACAAATCCCCATGAGCAAAATGGCTGCTCAAATCCCCTTCCACTTTGTTAGGTAGCCTTGTTCTGTTTTATTTTACAGAATTCATCTTTCCTTGGGGCCGATTTTGTTTCTGTTCCTTGTCCTGCTTGCAAAACAATAGATGGGCCTTTTGTTCAGAACTTGCCAACATATACATGCTCAGCATAAAACATACAGTAACACAGACCAAAAACAATATGTATTCAGTGTAAGGTTTTAGTCAAAAGTCCATTTGCCCACAACTGCTCCTGTACTTGGCTGCAGAACCGCAACCCAAAATAAATCTGAATACGAAATGCAGACATTGTTGGACCGTGTCAGACTATTACACTGTGGAGTTGTAGTTTGGGGCCAGTATAAACCTATTAACTTGAACTTGGGTATATATGACAATATGCCACTCAGTAAAAAAGAGAAAGAAGAAAAAAAAGAGTTATGTCTAAGGAATGCATTCCAAGGGACCATTAAGCAACAAGAATGGAATGAGAATAGCTTTGATTCCAAAGAAAATATTCTTGTTACAAATATAATAGTGTGTTTTAAGTCTGGAAAATAAATCCACAGTGGCTGAGTGCTTTGACTGCAAAACATTTATACTCCTAGTCATCTTGGAAGTGGCTTTCCCCATTCATAAAGCTACAAGAACTACACTATAATAGCTTACCTCAGTCTGGTAAACATCATATAAGAATCCAACTCCACTTGAATAATACTGGCACCGTTTATTATATAAAGGCCTGGGTTCCTGCAAAAAAAGAGAAAAAAGATAAGGCTTTGAGATACATTATTGCAATTATCTCCCAGACAAACTGCATCAATTTTGTAAAGTTGTTAAGTCCATTTAGGTAATTAGATAGCCAAGGAACACTTTGCCATGTGTTTCCTTTCTAACACACAATTGTTGGCTTGGAAGCAAGACATAAGTGGTTATGTTCAGCAAGGAGGGTGATGTGTGTTGGGGAAATATAATTATCCTTACTGATGCATATGCAAGGCTTGATTCTACCCTGGTGGCAATTCATACACTGCAATTTTGAAGGTTTAAGTTATAGAAATAAGCATTTAGATTGGATCTCCTAAAACAATTCCTAAGAGCAGTTGGGCAGTAATAAAAACTAGTTCCTGTTAGGATCGTCCTACTCTTGTGTAGGACCCTGGTAGAGACACATGCCAGACTGGCAAGTTCTCTCCTTCCTGGTCATTCGGGAGCTTCAAAAGCTTTCTTCAGCCTGAACATCACAGCGACTGATAGCAAGAGGCATCAGCACACTCACGATCCTGCAGAGTATTTGCAGTTCACGTAACAGAACTCAGTAGCACAGCATTTTGGCTAATCTACTTTATTTACATATAATACACTCAGAGCATTCTGCTTTAGCTCCTTCCTCTTTCTCATCAGACAGCAAAGAGAGAAAGAAACAAAGGACAATAGTCCCACACCACGGAACACAGTAACATCTAAACATCCTGTCTCCATCACTTCCCACACTGTGGAATGAAAACATACACCGTCATGCGATAGACAACAATCTCATGACTGCAAACACGGAGCAAGAATTCTAACAGTTCCTACTTGTCATCCTCCAAACCATAGTCAGGAATATTGGGAATAAACTCTGTGCTTGGGTATTCCCTCCTATTTTCTCCAGTTACATTCTTAACGAATTCTTTGTTTGATCCAAGTTCTTGTGCATTCAGTAACTTAGCTGCTTCTTTATACTGATACATATCATTTATATATCAAGATACAACATACTAGTTTCCAGCACCTTTCGAAAGACTGTTTTTTAAAAAAAAAGATCTGTGGAAACACTAACTGAGGAGAGAGGAATAGAAAACACAATTGCACACTAGTTTAAAACATGCCCATCTGTGGGTACAGACAACGCAGAGAGTAGCTGCTGCTTTAGATGAAGGTGTGTACAACCGCAAACATCTATGTACAAAATAACACTGGGGGGAAATGACCCCTGTGCATTTCAGAATCTATGTGTGAACACAGCCTGAGTCTTCAGGAAAAGTAGGATATCCCAAACCAGTTTTTCAATTACAGTCAAATCAACTTTGTTCCCCACCAAGCACTCTATCTTGTCTTGTTACACACACAAACCATGCACAATTTGGTTACTGCGCCACAAACCATGCTTAAAGTTGTTGCTTTTGGTGGTTAGCTTAAATTCAAGCTTAACTCTGTGAATCAAACTTGCAAAGATTCCAAACTAGATTACTTTTTTAAAAAATCAGTGTGGGAAGCTTTGCTTGTCCATCAATGATCTCAAAATACATTGCACAAATGATTATGGACTAGACTAGAGTAGATTAATTGGAGCTTTCTAACAAACCTCTTCCCCCAGATAAGGAATCAAAATGAGGCGAAACCTGATTTTATTTTAAGTAGCTCATAAATCACATGAGTAATACATATAGTGCATATCTATAGGCATTATAATTGCTTAACAGCAGCAAGGTGAAATGGACCAAATCTAATGGAAAAGTGAAACGGACCAAATCTAAAAGCTAGGAAAATACTGCTACTGAGCTGTCTATAAAGAACTCACTGGACAGCTTTATTTGCTAACTGCTGTCCAACACATGCTACATCCACAAATCATTTATTTCAACCTGTGCGTAAGCAGAATATCTCTTATACTGTATCATCAAAACTCACATAGGCACCCACAGTAATGACCACAACCCTTCCACAACCTGCAGAAAAGTGCAAGAGAATCTCGCTTCATGTCATTGCCCTGCAATGATAAATGTCCAAGACCTCTGTGTTGGGAGAGTTTTCAAGAGCCCCCCATTTGTGTATGGACTTAGGTGAAAATCCTGATTGCTGAGTTATATACAAGGGTCTCTGATCCTCTGACATAGATCCATAATAACATCTGGGATTCACCACTAGAACATGTAGTGATGATTGGCCGTCTGAACAGCTCTAAAAGGAGATTTGACAAATTCATGGCGGATATGGCTTTCAGAGACTACTAGTCATGTTCAGCAACCCCTGAACATCAGTTCAGAATGATAGACTCCTACTGCACTTACAGCTTGTCAGCTTCAGTTGGCAACTGTGAGAACAGAATGCTGAACTACTTTTTTAAAATAAAAGTTTCCAATATTAGGAAGAGCGTGTGCGCCCTCTAGAGGAAGGTAGATATATCTATACAACTCATAGAAAGTGTGAAATCAGAAAGCACAAGCTACAGATCTTTTAAAGCTTACACTAGCTTTCCAAAGCAAGGACACACATTGCATGATCCGTCAGACTTTCATCTGATTGCACATGGAATCTAACAGAAGACTCTCTACCCCTAGCTTAAATGTTTTCATTCCCTGCCCATGTTTGAGACTGAGTGAGCTAAAAATCCAAAACCAACTGGCAATTCAACTGCCCTGAGAATATGATTGAAAGCCATCCATTTGCCTCAAGAAACAACCGAGTGTGCCTCTGTGGGTGGTGCCAAACTACTGTGTTAGCAGCACCCAAGTGACCTCTTTGGGGCACAAGCCTGGGTGGTGTGTATGGAGGTCCTGGGATGCCCAGACAACAAGACCATCGGCTTCGCTCATGTGGTCCAAAGCAAAGCAGAGCAATACACTTGGCACCAGCTGGGCTGCAGGAGTTGCCAAAAGGAGGCATACAAGACACCATCCAACCACCTTAGGGACTCCACTCTGGATTTGTACAGTATAAGGTTTACTCCTTAGCCTTTTCTTCTACTGAAGATATCCCACAAGGCAGCAGAAGTTTACGATCAAAGCTTCCTTTTCCTGGACAGGCTACCTTCCCAGGTTGATGAGTCCCATCTGCCCCTCACTTCCCTCTACAGCACACGCAGAAACTGACTCCTTGACCATTGGATCCACTATGCTAAATCTGCTGGAGCCTGCCTTTGCATGCTGGGTGAAGTCCCTAACTCACCAAGAGTCTGAAACCCATCAGCTACCCTCACCCAGTTTTGCCAGTCACTCAAAGCCATTTCTCGGGGTGTGGCTGTTGTTGCATGCTGGCAGCTTCTAGGAGCCACAGGTGAGAGCTGGGTGGGGACCAAAGGTGGACAAACGATCCCAGAAGGAGCACAATGTGTCCCCCATCACAGGTACTACTGCTCCTCTAACACCCCAAGGGCACTAATGTATATTTTTAAAAACAGAACAAAATAATTTGATATTTTAAACGCAAGACAAAGCAACTGGTACTTCTTACAAGTATCTGAGAATCAACCTTGGTTCCAGCCCATAACTACCTGATAGTTCAGCAAGTTGGCAGAATTTGTTCTCACATGCAAAAAAAATTATATCCCCTTTATTTAGATTTGAATGTGCTCACAGTGGATCTGAACTTATGAGACAATGCCACAAAACTTATAATGTATTTGGGGTATACTTTGTCTTGAGCTTGGGATTCTAAATGCTGCCAGGCAGAGAATTCATCTTTCCTTTGCAGTATCTGCATTTTTCTATTTTTACTCTCTGCTGCTGACTATGAAATTAGTAGCTCCTGGCAGATACCCCTCTATATAGTGAAACTTCTAAACATATGTCTAAATGAAAGTTACACTCCTTCAGCAGTTTTGAGATAAAATACTAAGGCCAGTAAGTTGAAGCTCTAAGCCAGGCAGATCACTGTGATTACTGCAAAAATCAGGAGAGGTAAGTGATCAGATTTATTTATAAGAATTATGAATGCTTCCATGTTCTCCATAGCTTTTCTTGGGCCAAGCACTTTCTCTGTTTATCTGCTATACATTTGTTGTCATGGCACTGCATAAAAAAAAATATCCACATTTGTAACATCACTACAAATAGTGTTAAAATAAAGCACCTTGCTGTAAAGTCCTTGTGAAGCAATTTCTGCCAACTCAACTTTGCTTGATGTTATGATGACATGGAACATATGTTCCTGGGTTGAAAAACATAGCACTGTTTTCAAGCCAGTTTTCAAACAAACAGTGATGCCATGGTGATATAGTCTAACACCACTCAGACTTGGATTTTTCCTACTTGCATATCCAAAAAATATATTAATCTCTTTCACCCCTCTTAAAAAGGGATGCTACTATTTTTCTGGTGCAAGATAAACAATTGTCAAATTCACAGAAAAGCACATGGTGCGCAAACAATACATGTGTCACTCACAATACAATATTAAAATGTAAGAGTAATAAACAAAGTGTTCAGACACCTCAGCAACGAATCTTGTGCTTCTGTATGGAAAATTCTAATGTGTCTCCCTAGACAAAAAGAGCCTTAACCAAAACTCTTAATATGTACAGTGGTACCTCAGGTTACATATGCTTCAGGTTACAGACTCCGCTAAGCCAGAAATAGTGCTTCAGGTTAAGAACTTTGCTTCAGGATAAGAACAGAAATAGGGCTCTGGCGGCACGGCGGCAGCAGGGGGCCCAATTAGCTAAAGTGGTGCTTCAGGTTAAGAACAGTTTCAGGTTAAGAACGGACCTCTGGAACGAATTAAGTACTTAAACTGAGGTACCACTGTAGTTTCAAGCCTTTGTGTCCTATGGGCAACTTTGTTTTCCATTAAGTAGTTAGGTACACCTTACAACTGTATCAACATGCTTATTGCCTGAGAAAAGTCCAGTTTTCCATCGTGTTATTGATCGCTTGTTGCTAATTGAAATGGTCCCGCTGGCAACCTGAGAAACTGTTTGCACTTAGGTCAGTGGAATCTGGGTCCAGGCTACAACCTTGTAGGCACAGCCCCATTTGGAAGAAAGGAATTAATAGCATAAAAGCTAGAGCAAACCGCATAGCCTGAGACACATTTTCAAAATACAGAAATACCAGGAAAATTGCATATACATTTCATCTCATCTCTAGGAAAACACCCAGATATTTGCTTTAAATCAGGAAGGGAGAAACTACAGCCTTCCAGATGTTGTTGGCATACATGTACCATTACCCCTGAGCTTTGGCTATGCTAGGGTTGATGGGAGTTGTAGTTAAAAAACATTTGAACAGCTGCAGGTTCTTTGTCCCTTTAACTAATCATCACCAATCATGTAAAAGCTGTTGAGAAAAATAAAACAAAGCTATAAAATAGGCCGCAGAGCTTTAAACACAAAGAAAATCTAAACCCAAGAAGTGAATTAAAGTTACTTTCCCATTCGGAATGATGAATGCTAATTTAATTTTTTTATAAAAGAAATTACCATATGAGCTGTGCAATTACGTTAATGACTCACTCAGGAAATGATATTAAAGGTAATTAGTTATGATTTTGCATCTTGCACCACCATGGAGAAGGAAAAATAGGCCTAACGTTTTCCTTCAAAGCGATTGGCTAATTTAATTGTGGGGAGGCATGGCATATTATTTGAGTTCGGTTTCCTGCTGCCTTGCCGTTTATCAACAGAATTGCTTCTATTTTTACAGAGAACCAATAAATAGAATGAATTTTACTGGTAGCATTGGTTTTTCCGAAAATATGTCAATACGGTTAAGTGGAGAAAGAGTAGGCATGTGTGAACAAGAGGCGCCATTCTGATTATTTGAAATGGCCTGAGGTCCACAACCATTTATGCCATAACAAATTTATCAGTCTCTGTGGTGTCACAGGATTCTTTGTTTGTTTCTAAGGCAACAGACTAACAAAGTCAACCCTGTGGGATTTTTAGCGTCAAAAGCTCCCTGACACGATTCATGCATCATGCTGCCCCAAATATTCATTTTATAGCATGTTCTATGTATGATACTGTGGTTTTTATGGAACAGGATGAGGTTCATCCCAGAAATGCCCTCCTGTTCTAGAAAAAAGCCACCAGATGGCACCATGGAATTCACAAATTCCTTAAAAAAGGATCCATAATGAAAGAGGTTAAACTTTTAGTAAGGGCCTCCCCACTCAGGATTTTGCCAGACTCTTAAAAATTAACTCATACTGATTACTATTTGATGAAGGAGAAGGAAAAGTAAAGGTAAAAGGTAAAGGCAAAGGATCCCTGGACAGTTAAGTCCAGTCAACGGCGACTATGGGGTGCGGCGCTCATCTTGCTTTCAGGCCGAGAGAGCTGGTGTTTGTCCACAGACAGCTTTCTGGGTCATGTGGCCAGCATAACTAAACTGCTTCTGCTGCAACGGAACGCCGTGAAGGAAACCAGAGCGCACGGAAATGCCATTTACCTTCCTGCCACAGTGGTACCTATTTATCTACTTGCATTGGTGTGCTTTTGAACTGCTAGGTTGGCAGAAGCTGGATCAGAGCAAAGGGAGCTCACCCCATTGTGCACATTCGAACAGCCAGCCTTCTGATCGCCGAGTCCAAGAGGCTCAGTGGTTTAGACCTCGCCACCCATATCCCAGAAGGAAAAGTACCTAACGGTGCAATCCTATGACGCTTACTCAGAAGCAAACTACACTGAATTTGACTAAGGATCAATGAACCTGTCAAATCTAACTTCCCTCAGGTTCTCATTTTCCCAGTCTTAAATTCTGCTCACATGCCATCATTAGATTGCAATTACTGGTAATCCTCAGCATTCATCAGCACTTTAGTATAAATTTCTTCAAAAATACATTTTGTGTGTGTGCAGTCTTGCCCTAACGTGCACCTTTTCCCCCAAGCAACGTCCCTAATACAGTGGTACCTCAGGTTATGTACCCTTCAGGTTACAGACTCCGCTAGCCCATAAATAGTGCTTCAGGTTAAGAACTTTGCTTCAGGATGAGAACAGAAATTGTGCTCTGGTGGTGCGGCGGCAGCAGGAGGCCCCATTAGCTAAAGTGGTGCTTCAGGTTAAGAACAGTTTCAGGTTAATTAAGGATGTATAATGCATTTTGTATGTTATTTTCACTAATAGATACATTTTATGCACACCTCCCCACTAATATTCACATTTGTTTAGACATGTTTTGGTTGGAGAAGTGCATTGCAAAATAAATACCTTATCCCCCCAACCCACACCATTCCCTTTTAAGTACAGTGGTACCTCAGGTTAAGTACTTAATTCATTCTGGAAGTCTGTTCTTAACCTGAAACAGTTCTTAACCTGAAGCACCACTTTAGCTAATGGGGCCTCCTGCTGCCGCCGGAGCACAATTTCTGTTCTCATCCTGAAGCAAAGTTCTTTACCCGAGGTACTATTAGCGGAGTCTGTAACCTTAAGCGTATGTAACCTGAAGCATCTGTAACCTGAGGTACCACTGTATTTGGGTGAAGAGAAGTGCCTTGACAGTTTGTCCTCACCCCCGCACCCCCGCCAAGCTATAGGATCACAAGGGGGAGCAACTGTCTTCTACATGCCTGGTGAAAAGGTTGTTTTGTTGTTTTGAAAGGATATTAAGTTACATGCAAGGGCCAGCTCTACTGCTGTGTAACAATATACCACCAACAAACATGATTCACAGATAATGGATTCCTGTAATATCCGTATTCCCCCCGCCCTGCCCCGAACTAACATCATTACAAACTACTTCCACCTTTATTTGTTTCAGTTGATCCAGGCATTCTACTTTTTTAAAAAATGGGGGGGGGGGGAGGTGAATAGTGGTTTTGAATATACAAACGCTGGGATGAATGTGAACAAAGCAAACGACATCTGTATTACGATTTCTCACACGAGACAGGGGTACTTTAAATCAAGCCCCTTTTACATCAGCTTCTAATTTTTGTAAGTGCTTTTCTATAGAGCTTTCTATTAAGTGAAGTGTTTTTTCCCTCTGAATGGGGCAAATCATGTGGAGCTATATACGGTATCCTGAAATACATTTTTCTTCAGTAGTGTTTGCGCCAAATTTATGCCATCTTCACATGTGAAAACAATGGATTCCCCCCCTCCTTTATTTAAAAAAAACTGGAGGTACTTTGTGAAAGACAGAACATAGCTAACTTTCATTATTTTGCTCATGACTTTTTAAGAAAAGCAGGAAAGAAATAAAGAAATTATCTGCATTAAGAAAACAGGCAAAAAAGGAAAAAATAAAACAGGCACACAGTGAAAAAGATTGTGCATTATTTCTTATAACCTATTGCCATCTCTTTCTACTGAAATCATGATTGAAATACAAATAAGATGCCACATTATATATTTCGCTTTGATCAAGGGGGGTTAAGTTTCTATTTGACTTGAGTAATACTCCATCACACGATCCTGTCACTTCATATTTTTTATACTGTGGTTTCCTCACAATATTAACCCATTTTTTGGGGGGGGGGGAATTATGGAGCCTCAAGAAGTGAGTATAATTATTATTATTATTTTCTTCCATATTTCCATATATTCATTAACTTTCAAAAAAGAAAAAAACAACACTTGTATGTGAAACTTCTATACCTCGAAATTAACTTCTCTTGTCTTTTATAATTTTATTATCTCTGTATCTATATATATACCCTATATATACCCGTGTCATGTCCCCCAGTGCCCTTACACACCATTTTTCCAAAATAAAAACCCATGTGTTGTAAGCTTTTCTCGTAAGGGAGTTGCTCCACTCCCTTAGTCATTTTGGTTACCCTTTTCTGCATCTTTCCCAGCTATACAATATCCCTTTTGAGATGTGGTGCCCATAACCACAGGCAGTGTTGCTGCAGCAGAAAATTGCAAAGCAAGCACTATCATATAGGCAGTTTTATTTTTGATCCCTTTCCTAATGATCCTAACATGTGAACCACACTGAACACATGGAAGTGCATGCTCCGTAACTGCTGACGGTCCAAGTACACCCCTCACATGCTGAACCTGAAGTGGATCACTAGATCTTCACCACGACCAGAAATGGCTTAGTAGGCACGAAGTGTAAGCTAACCAGGGGAGAGGGGAATATCAAAAAGGCATACTTACTATATGTCGTGCTGCAAACACACCATCAACGATTGCACAACAGAAAGCTGCTACCACTCCAAAGCTGATGAACACAATGGATGCTATCAACTAGAAAGAGAAAAGTGGACTTAGATTATTATATATTCACACATCGCTGAAACCTGATTATGAAACACTTGGTCATCCAAATTGCAGTGTTGCAGAACAGAAGAAGAGAAGTAAGGACCTACCCTTATATGGCTACTATGAGAACAGAATGCTAACTCCCATAGTAGCTTTAGGGCAGGCATAGGCAAACTCAGCCCTCCAGATGTTTTGGGACTACAACTCCCATCATCCCTAGCTAACAGGACCAGTGGTCAGGGATGATGGGAATTGTCGTCTCAAAACATCTGGAGGACTGAGTTTGCCTATGCCTGCTCTAGGGCCACTTCACACAATTAGCTAAGAACTAATTAGCTGAGAATGCACGCATGAGGTGGAAATGAAGTAATAGACTACAAGGAGGTAAGACAGACTGAACTATTTCAGGCTGCAGGTAGAGGACCAGTCTTTGTAATGCTTTCACACCTAAAAATGTCCCTACAAATAAGAAAACAATCACAGCAGCAAACTGGCTGAAGCAGATGATCTCTCAGCAATGTGTATGTTACTTACAAGTAGCTTTGTTTTGTTTTAATTTAAAAAGTGCCACATCCCACATGCAAGCCAGAAGTGGCATAGCCTATTTTACCACCTCACTTTTCAACGATCATCGTTATGAAATGATACGCTTCTCTCTTCATAAACTCACCTTCATTGCTAAGCTTATCTTTTGCTAAGCTTATCGCTACTTATGATGTTGAATAATAATAATGAAAAATTCTCAAGCAGTTCTGCTATTACTGCTTTGCATAGCCAAACTCTCACTTGTTATTGATAAGTAAGGTAAAGGTAAAGGTACCCCTGCCAGTACGGGCCAGTCGTGTCCGACTCTAGGGTTGTGCGCCCATCTCACTTAAGAGGCCAGGGGCCGGCGCTGTCCAGAGACACTTCCGGGTCATGTGGCCAGCGTGACGAAGCTGCTCTGGCGAGCCGGCACCAGCGCAGCACACGGAAACGCCGTTTACCTTCCCGCTGTAAAGTGGTACCTATTTATCTACTTGCACTTAGGAGTGCTTTCGAACTGCTAGGTGGGCAGGAGCTGGGACCGAACGACGGGAGCTCACCCCGTCGTGGGGATTCGAACCACCGACCATACGATCGGTAAGTCCTAGGCGCTGAGGTTTTACCCACAGTGCCATCCGCGTCCCTTGTTGATAAGTACTGTACATCTATAATGAAAAACCCCTGTATTTATTATTAAGTGCTGCAGCTAAAAACATTCATCATATACCAAACAGGAATGAGCCCATGGGAGGAGAGATAAACCATTACAATGGAAGTGTGAGTGAGATAAGGAGAGACCATTCAGCAGCCAAAGCCCAAGAGCTGCACCATTTCCTCAGCTTTATCATAGCCACTGGTCCCATCACCTCCTGGCAAACAGAAGGGGAAGAAATGGAGGCAGCAACAGATTTAACCTTCTTGGGCTCCATGATCACAGCAGATGGTGACAGCAGTCACGAAATTAATAGACGCCTGCTTCTTGGGAGAAAAGCAATGACAAACCTGGACAGCATCTCCAAAAGCAGAGATATCACCTTGACGAAAAAGATCCATATAGTAAAAGCTATGGTTTTCCCAGTAGTGATGTATGGAAGTGAGAGCTGGACCACAAAGAAGGCTGATTGCCGGAGAATTGATGCTTTTGAATTATGGTGCTGGAGGAGACTCTTGAGAGTCCCATGGACTGCAAGAAGATCAAACCTATCTATTCTTAAGGAAATCAGCCCTGAGTGCTCACTGGAAGGACAGATCCTGAAGCTGAGGCTCCAATACTTTGGCCACCTCATGAGAAGAGAAGACTCCCTGGAAAAAACTCTGATGTTGGGTAAGATTGAGGACACAAGGAGAAGGGGACGACATAGGACAAGATGGCTGGACAGTGTTCTCGAAGCTACAAACATGAGTTTGAACAAACTGTGGGAGGCAGTGGAAAACAGGAGTCCCTGGCGTGCTCTGGCCCATGGGGTCACGAAGAGTCGGACACGACTAATCGACTAAACAACAACAATCAATGATTCTGCTTTGTTTGTAAAATCAAAATTGTTTAGTCACAGGCAATAGGCACACTGATTCCCCCCTTCTCACCATTTCCAATGTATGGTCATCCCAGTGTCATCTTAATTTTTGTCTGTTTTGGCACCTTCACCACCTGACTATATGTAATGATAAACTATAGCACTTTGCTCTTTTAGTGTTGTTTTGAATGGTGGAAAGGAAATAATCCTTTACCCGTTCTGGTGACCATGTGAACAAGGGGATGCTTCAAGGACTTTAAAGAGAAACTCATTAAGAGATCTTTATGAATAGCTTTCCCCCCCTCCCCCTAGGAAGAGATTCTATAGTTGGGTAGCTACAAAACCCTTTTCTCATTAGAGAGCCATTGTAATTGTAGCAAGTGTGACAGCTAGAATAGACATGAATGAATAATGAACACCCAGTACCCATGACATAATCATATCTCCTCTAGTGTGACAGTCCTTGAGTGTCGTCTCAATTACAGCAGCGCTATTACGGAGGCACCGACCTTTGGAAAGAATAGGTTGACAGGGCATAAATTGTGAGGCTTGCTGCTTACTGCAGCGATAAGATGCCTTAATGACCGAGGACTGAGCACCCTTGCAAGAACTCGTGTTTTAAAAAAATAAAAATTACTGCAGAGGTGGAGTCCACAATTCAACATAGTTGTGAATGGGGATGGGGAGTTTGCTGCATGGAAGACATGACATAGTATCCACAGGATGATAATTATTGATCCTGTTTCACCACCCTGTCACTAGCCTGACAATACAGGTGCCTCAACACCAACAGCAACCACTCAGGCAGAATGTGATGAATTTCAATCACTGAATACCCTTTTACCAGGATATTAAATCTATTTTGCTGTTTAGTTGCCATAGTAACAAATGTCACAATTTTTGTGCGTTATGGATGGAGATGGCACACGAAACCTGTTCGGGAATTCTCCCATATATTTGTCTCACAATGTACACAAAAGAAAGATGAGGTTATTTTCCTCCGCTCTCAGGATTAGGGAAATCTGGATAGGAGTCACAAATTCGCCCAAAACTAACCTGGTCTCTTCAAATAAACCTTATCACATAAGCAAGCCTTTCCTAAAAAGGTAACGGTAAAGGACCCCTGACAGTTAAGTCCAGTTGTGAACGATTCTGGGGTTGCGGCACTCATCTCGCTTTACTGGCTGAGGGAGCCGACATTTGTCCTCAGTTTTTCCAGTTCATGTGGCCAAAAGCCTTCCCCTTATGAGAGACTACAAACTTAACCCCCACTTACTTTGGAGCTAGCCCCATTGCATTCAATAGGACTTATTTCTGAGTAGACACTTAAATTGTTATATTTATCCCGCCATTACTCAAAGGATATCAAGGTGGTGTAGGAGGTTCTTGTGCCTCTCCATTTTATCCTCACAAACCACCCTGCGAGGTAACTTAAGCTGAGAGGCCGTGACTGGCCCAAGGCTACCCAGCAAGCTTCATGGCTGAGTGGGGATTCGAACTCTGGACTCCAAGATCCTAGTTCAACACACTAATCACTAAATCATACTGACTGTCTAGCATGGTTAGGATTGTACTGTAAACTGTTGTCGGAAAGAGCAGTCCCTTCTGAATCGAAGCTCAAAAGCTTTAGAACAGCATTCCTAAAGCGGTCTGTCAATGTTCCTCCAAGGTGCCCTTCCAGAAAAGTTAGAAGGCTTATCTGTTAAGCCCAGCAATGTTTACTCTGACTGGCAAGCACTCTCCAGGGCTTCAGGCAGGGGTATCGCCTGCTGCTCCCTGCACAGGCCTTTGGTAGTTAAAAAGGAAAAGCAAAGTCGATAAATTCTATTGTTTACAGTCGCACCTTGGATCCTGAACACCTTTGCGAGTTGAACGTTTTGGCTCCCTAACGCCGGTTTGCGAACGTTCTTTGGAACCTGAACGTCCGACGCAACATCAAGGTTCAAGGGCAGTCATGTTAGAACAACTAATAAGAAAGGCAACTTCACAGCAGAGGTGGTTTTAGGCAACCGGTGCAGCCAAAACAATGCTGCAGAACAGAACACAATAGGCTGGAGGCTGAATTTTAGCATTGCACAGGTGCTGCTGAAATTTGAGGGCCCAAAGTCCACCACTGCTTCAGAGGGTGTAGGGACTAACCGGCCTTAAAGCTAGCGGATGAGACACATCACCACTACTATGCTGCAGCAGCTGAGTGTCTGTTTTCTGAAAGCCAGCAACTGGGAATGTTGAAGTCGTTAGAAAACATGTTCCCCTGCCTGTCTTAACACATGGACTAGGAGGTGGTCGGATTAAGAACTTTAGAGCCCTTTGCACTTAAAAGATTTTGATCCCATACACACACACACACACACACACACACACACACACACACACACAATAGAGGTAAAGGTACCCCTGCCCGTACGGGCCAGTCTTGCCAGACTCTAGGGTTGTGCGCTCATCTCACTCTATAGGCCGGAAGCCAGCGCTGTCCGCAGACACTTCCGGGTCACATGGCCAGTGTGACAAGCTGCATCTGGCGAGCCAGCACAGCACACGGAACGCCGTTTACCTTCCCGCTGGTAAGCAGTCCCTATTTATCTACTTGCACCCGGGGGTGCTTTCGAACTGCTAGGTTGGCAGGCGCTGGGACCGAACGACGGGAGCGCACCCCGCCGCGGGGATTCGAACTGCCGACCATGCGATCGGCAAGTCCTAGGCGCTGAGGTTTTACCCACAGCGCCACCCGCGTCCCTGCCCACACACACAATAATAAGCCATAAAATGAAAACCTATTTTTCAAAACGAAAGAAAACCTACAGTGAGATGGAAAACGATGCTTATTTTCGTATACTTCCACTTTATTCCATGATATGAACAATTTAATTACTAGCTTTTATCTCAGAATTTGTAAACCGAAAGGTGGAGTTGCTGGTTCATGGTAAATCTGGCAATGGAAAGTTTCTGTGGTGCCCCTCCCTTCCCTTGAAGCCCTAAGCACGTGATTATTTTGCTTAATGGTTAATCCAGCCCTGTCCCAACCCCCAAAGGTGCTATCAATTGCAGGCATTTTTCCAATTGACGTAATATGGGAGTCTATCATAATGGGCGCTTATTCGCTTTTTAAAACAGCCAGTCTATTTTAACTAATAGCATCATCTTAAGACCCCACTATACAACAGCAGCAGGAGAGTGTAACATCCCGCTACAGCCTGCCAGTTCCATTGTCAGAGGTCATCATGGCTGTAGTTCAGAGTACTGCTATTTCAGCAGAAAATGCCGCCAAAGGGAAGGAAAAATGCAGGCTGAGCTACTTGGAGTTGGAGAGTACAAGGCTTTAACTGCCCTAATCAGATCTCATGTGTTGTTCATAATAATAATATTAATTTATTTTGCTGATATATGTTGTGATGGGTGTTCCCCAGCCAAAGCAATGCAAACAGCAGATAGGTAAAGGTAAAGGGACCCCTGACCATTAGGTCCAGTCATGACCGACTCTGAGGTTGTGGTGCTCATCTTGCTTTATTGGCCGAGGGAGCCGGCATACAGCTTCCGGGTCATGTGGCCAGCATGACTAAGCCACTTCTGGCAAACCAGAGCAGCGCACGGAAACACCGTTTATCTTCCCGCCGGAGTGGTACCTATTTATCTACTTGCACTTTGACGTGCTTTCGAACTGCTAGGTTGGCAGGAGCAGGGACCGAGCAACGGGAGCTCACTCTGTCGCGGGGATTCGAACCACCAACCTTCTGATTCCTAGGCTCTGTGGTTTAACCCACAGAGCCACCCGCATCCCATAAACAGCAGATAGCTAACTCTTTATTGTCAAAGCTATGGCTCCGAATAGCCACGAACATCAGTTTAGCATTGAGGCAACTATTCCCAGGTCTGCATTCTCTGGAGCAGTTGCAGCAACAGGGGGTCACTCCCCCTCCACCAGTTTCTGTACCTCCCCCCGACGGGCTGCCTGCACGCAGTCGGAGACTACGCCTGCGTGGAATCTTCCTCTGCTCATCCCTCTTCAGTCTCCTCCTGATTCTGGGAGACACTGGTGCAGGAGAGGGTGGAGAAGTACCTGGTCCTTCACTTGCCTGACCTGCATCTTCCTCCTCTTTTTCCAACCCATCCTGTGCTCCAGAAATAAGCTCTATAGAAGAGTTGGAGCATGTCTTCTTATGTCACCTATCTTACGATCGGCTGGGTTTCTTAGATCCAAGAGGTGGGATTAAGGCCTGTTCTAAGGCCTGTCGTCTGGTATAAGGGAGGACTGTTGCATGCTCTGAGGTTTGGGGGTGCCCATCACAGTCATCCCTAGCTCTCACAGACACCTGTGATAATGCCCAAAGAGTACCTGAAGCATCTCACCAAAACAACATAGTTCAGCTTTTTAAATCTTGCTTCCTTAGTCAATACCACTGAAACAGAACAATAAATCATGGCCATATTTTGGTTCTTCAAATTGTTTGGTATCAGCACTTTATGAAGAGCATATTACCCATCAAAATATTTTATGAAGGGTCGGGTTTGTAGCTTAAAGTGTGAGATTCACCATCTGTGCCTCCTACAAAAATCTAACATCTGCAGGAATAAAACTGCACGTGCCCAGTATAATTGCACAGGCAGGCAAGCGGCCATCGCTGCATTACTATGTTTTAACTCAGTGGTGAGGATAAAAAATTCATCAAGTTCTCCATTTCCAAAAAGTTGAGGCAATCTATTATAACACGTAGAATGGGCACACACATGTAGCCTTGACCTTTTTTGCATGCTCTGAGCAACAAGGTACGGTAGTGTTGTTGAGTGGGAGGCCATTTGTAGGTTTGGGGGCCTTAAAAAAGAAGAATAACCCCATAAGTTGAGGGTAGTCAATGAAGTACCCTCTAAATGCTGTTGAACTCCAACTCCCATAAGCCCCAGCCAACGTGGTCAGTGGCCAGAATGGATATGATTTGAAGGAACATAACACTACCACTACTTTGCTGAAGTTAAACAGATCTAGGTCTGGTCAGTGTCTTGATGGATTCTTGTTTTGGTTTCTATTGCTCTGAGGTGAATTAATAATAATAATAATAATAATAATAATAATAATAATAATAATAATAATAATGTGATTTAAAAAGTTTATGAAATGTGAAAGAAGAAAAATGGACTATAAATGTAGGATGGGAGTTGTAATCCAACAACATCTGGGGGAACCACATTGGCTACCCCTGCCCTAAACATGGGGGAGAAAACCTGAAGAACAACAAAAGCCTAATCTAGAGTACAAATATTATCAAAGTCTAGTTACTAGGATGTGAACAAGTATGAATCTTTGCCCTGGCTTTTGGCACCTGAGATGTGTGTTTTCAGAGCCCACCCTATTCTTGTGACTGTGATCTGTTTTGAATGTTCTGAATTTTGAACTTTACATTGTTGTAACCTGCACTGAGACCTGCTGGTGAAGGGCAGGAAATAAACATAACATTAATAATATTACAAAATCAATACCAAATACGATGTAACAAAGCTAGATAACAATCCAGTCCCACAAATAGCTGACTTTTGCTTCAACTACTGTATATAATAGGGAGGCTGGTCAGCTAGATTAACTACTCAGTCATGAGCATCCATCGCAATGCCAAAATCCACGCAGATGGATTTACTGTTGAGTTGTTGCTTTAAGCAACTGCAGCTCCTTCAGACTCAAAACAGTTCAGAATTCGCCAAAGCAATGGAAGATCTCTAGTAGCTGGAAACCTACGAAATGCTTGCCAGGTCTTGCTCACCTTGGTGCACTTGTAGAAAATGTCAAAGGCCAGATGCAGAGAGCTGAAGGACTGCTGGGCCTGAGGTTCCCCACCTGCTATGAATCATGAGGAATTGAAGCTTTTGAATTATGGTGCTGGAGGAGACTCTTGAAAGTCCCATGGACTGCAAACAGATCAAACCTATCCATTCTGAAGGAAACAAGCCCTGAGTGCTCACTGGAAGAACAGATCCTGAAGCTGAGGCTCCAATACTTTGGCCACCTCATGAGAAGAGAAGACTCCCTGGAAAAGACCCTTATGTTGGGAAAGATTGAGGGCACAAGGAGAAAGGGATGACAAAAGACAAGATGGTTGGACAGTGTTCTCGAAGCTACCAGCATGAGTTTGCCCAAACTGCGGGAGGCAGTGGAAGACAGGAGTGCCTGGCGTGCTCTGGTCCATGGGGTCACGAAGAGTCAGACACGACTAAACGACTAACAATGAATCATGAAGTAAGGCCCGCCATTTATGTCTGCTCACCAGCAAGTCTAAATAAACTTCCAGTTTTCACTAGCCTAGGACTGCAAATGAAGGGGATGGGGTTTGCCAAGCACCACATATGGAACCGGCAGGCTGCTTTTATATTTGGTAGGTGACACATTGTGTAGGAGGCCTGAGCTGGACAAACCTCAGGGAAGCATCAGTATGAATTTTAAGCAAGAGCGTGCAAGTTGCTTGCCATGTATATGTATTGCTAAGGTGGCTTTGTAGCTCTCCGCGTGCAAGAGCTAACCTTTTAAAGAATGTGTGAGCAGGCAGGCACAATGATTTACTAATCTCTCTACAAGGGCTGTGTGTGGTTGAAGCTGATGGAGCACTTAGGGCAGTAACATCCTCTGTAGATATTCTCCTAGTTCCGAGAGGTGCATATACTGAGCTCATGACTCTCCACAGATACGCTTCTTAAAAAATATATACTCGGGCATCATTTGAAATATTACTCAAGCTCAGTATGAAGCTTTTAAAATCATAATTAGGTGAGGCACGGCTGAAGGCAGACTGACAAAATCAATGACTTGGTTTTTGCAGTTCTGATTAATTTGAACCTTTTCTGGATACCAATAGATTTTTATATATATATATAGAGAGAGAGAGAGAGAGAACAACAAAAGCACTGCAGGATTTACCCCTCATTGTTTGGAGAAGGTAACGTTTAGAATTTGGTAAGCTTTTTAACCCCCCAAAACCACTTGTTTTCAGAGTAGCTGTCAGAGTCCAGCTGAGCCCTTTGAAGATGTAGCTGGGGATGATTTGATTTCCAAATATAAACAGTTTAATTTATTAAAATGCATTAGTATCCCATAACAAAAGAATAGTAACATAAAAGTTGCTGGGATACACAATGGTTAGCTTTTTATTATTTTACACAAAAAAGCATGTACAAAATATGTATTTGTTTTCTTAAGGGCAAACAAAGTTATGACAACCCCTCAACTATGAAATCTGCATTGGGGTATCAGTTACAGGAGGAAAAACAACAGGAGAAAAAGCAAACCAGAAACCAAAGCATGCCTAGGTAAAATGCTGGTCTCATGGTAAATAATGGAAGGGATCTAATATACCCCTTTAAAAAGTTGAAAAGCAGGAGAGGGGAGAGTTGAAACACAACAGGTCAACTGACCACTTGACTGTTGAAGGATACATGGAGAATGAAATGTCTGAGGTTTGCAATAACATATTTAATCTTATAGATTTTTTTAAAACAACATTTAAATATATTATGTGCTTACCATTTGCTTCCGGTTCTCTACAAGATGGATACCGATAATCCCTAGGAAGGACCCAAAACCAAGCTGTGGCGAAGAACAAAGAAACAACAGGTCAACTTAGCTGTGTATACAGGATAGTGTCCTGGTTTGCACACCATGTTAAACCATGGTTTGTTTAACAATCATTTATTAAACCATGCTATCACTAAGGGTAAACCCGGTCCAGCAGCTTAAATGTGGTTAAAGATTGCACATTACAGGATTAAAAATACAAACAATGTTTAAAATCATATCAGAAATCACAAATAGCCTGGGATTCTATCTTGTTTTAGAGTTGCTCCAGGCAACTGAGCGGTATGTACAGGTTCAAGGCTTATGGCAACTGCAGCTATTAATATATAAACTATATAGGAAGAAAGAAACATTTACTGTACTAATTACTGTAAATAAAATACCTAAAATTCTGGAAACTGCGGAAAACAAGGCAGGAGTACAGAATTTACTTCCTGATTAAAATTTCTTACAAGTACTGTTGTTCCAACCTTGCATTTTGGATTTTAGCATTTTAGGTGCTGCTGCACATGAGACCTTATCTTCCAACACATATATATCAATCTGAGCTTGTTCTGTACTCCCCAAGTCTGTGCAACATGCATGTATGTATGTGAAACACAGAAGGAAATAATGGACATTTAGGCAGATCTCTCCATGAAATATTACTCATGACAGAGATTCAGAACTGAAGATAGATGGGTTATTAATATTCCTAACAATACTTGCAGTGGAGCCCTGTATCCATCTACCAGTATCTTGTTCTAATCTACTCAGGATGTGCTAGCTTGCTTGTCTTCGCTTTCACACATACATACACACACAAACATACGTACGTACACACACAATCAGGTTAACATTGCTTGAGCTGTCAAATTCCACAAAAAAGCTTTGTTGGGCAGATAATTCTGCACAATGGTTACTTCATTGCATGGCACAAAGCATTGTAAATACTTGAAACCCTAAAATATAATTCCTACTTACGATTATTCCTGGATAATAACCACCCACAGTTACATTTTCTGTTCTGGTGGTAGCTGCAAGGCCTATGGTCAGTATGAAAACAGACACTATCAAGAGGGCGATTGTGAACCATAGAGAAGTTTTCTTCCTTTTTGCAAAGTGCCCTGTGGAGCGAGGGAGGGAAATGTTATTATAAGCACCACAGTACATATGCACAAATCCCAAGGCGGCAGCTATATGCTACGCCTGTATCCTACTTGTTAAGTTGTGGGTGAACATATCAGACGACACAGCGATTCTTCAAACAGCTCTTGTTTATTCACAGGCCAGAACAGAACTGAACTGAAGGGTTCAGCCAGCCTGCTTATATAGAGCTCCACTAGAACGCAACAGTAACCATTTTCTGTAACTATCCAATCACTGAACGTCACTTTCAATCCCTTATTTGCATATGTGGACCTGAGTGAAAACTATCTACAGTAACCCCCTGCTGGCCCAGGGTGAGAACTTCAGTACATAACACTACTCTCCCACAAAGGAACTAAAAATGGTGAATTAACCTTATAACCAACCCCATCGCATAGGCTGAGAAACAGCAGCTTGCCTAAGGCTTTCCAGTGAGTTTCATACAGGGACATCTCAAGCCATTTTGCTGCCTGATCCAAAGGGCTAGGTGGCACCCCCTCCCCCATTCCATGCATCAACAATAGTATAGTGTCCAGATCAAGGGAAGAAATAGTACCACTCTATTCTGCCTTTGCCAGACCACTCCTGGAATATTGTCTCCAATTCTGGGCACCACAATTTAGGAAGGGTGTTGACAAGATGGAACGTGTGCAATGAAGGGCTACCAAGATGATCAAGTGTCTGGAAACCAAGCCTTATGAGGAACGGTTGAAGGAGCTGGGTATGTTTAGCCTGGAAAGGAGGAGACTGAGAGGAGATATGATAGCTATCTTTAAATATCTCAAGGGCTTTCAAATGGAAGATGCAGCAAGCTTCTTTTCTCCTGCGTGTCCGACTCTTCGTGACCCCATGGACCAGAGCACGCCAGGCACTCCTGCCTTCCACTGCCTCCCACAGTTTGGTCAAACTCATGCTGGTAGCTTCGAGAACACTGTCCAACCATCTCATCCTCTGTTGTCCCCTTCTCCTTGTGCCCTCCATCTTTCCCAGCATCAGGGTCTTTTCCAGGGAGTCTCCTCTTCTTATGGGGTGGCCAAAGTATTGGAGCCTCAGCTTCACGCTCTGTCCTTCCAGTGAGCACTCAGGCCTGATTTCCTTAAGAATGGATAGGTTTGATCTTCTTGCAGTCCATGGGACTCTCAAGAGTCTCCTCCAACACCATAAAGATGGAGGGAGCTTACATCCCTCCATCTTTAAGTGGTCGTTATCTTTTTATGGCTGGTCTGTATTGATGTCTATATTCTGCATGCTCCTGATAAGTTCATGATGATTTCTAGTAATATTTTGCACAGTTTAAAGGTAATTAAAACTCTGGGTTTTTTATTCTGTGCTTAAACTTTTATTAAGATTTATTTGTGCATGCTTTTGTAAACCACTTGGAGAAGTGGGTGTAAGGGGAGCGAGACAAATTGCTGCACCAGCCTGGAGCAGGCTCCAAACCCACCTCAGGATCCAACAGATCCCAGGCTCGCTCAGTCCCAGCCTGACGGTGCTTTCCACAAGGGCACCACCGGGAATACTGATTATTTCACTTCCACCAATCCACCCGTGCATTTGTAACTGGGGTGGGAGGCCAGCTGGGGAGAGTGATCTGCAGAAGAGAATCAGAAGGCACAGGAAAGGGCTAGGCTAAAGCATTTTGTCTTCCCAGCTGCTTACCCCCTCTACAAATTATCTTCGCTTTCTCTCCTCTCCCCCCCCCCTCTTTGAATTGACCATTAGGATTTTATTGCCTGCATCTGCATGGAACATTTAGTTAGGCTCTCTAGAAAGACAAACTGCACGCAAGAGCAGCCATGATTCAAGAGTAATCTGAAAAAGGTCTCTTTGGTATCTCATAGTCTCTCTCCCCGTCTCCTTCTCTAGCACAGGGTTTTCAATAGATGATACTATTAAAAAGGAATGACATTTCTGTTCAAAGGACCAGCAGAACTGAAGCATAACTCCAAGTGTCAGGCATTTTAAAGGTCCAGGCTAGTGCTTTGAATTTGTAATCCTTCACACACAAGAGAAGAGTGTGCTAATGAAAGAAGAACCACACCAGAAAACAGGAAGAGTCTCTTCCTCTTCCTGCTATCTCTCCAGATTCAATATGCTTCTAGAAACCACCACATTCATATTTGCTTAAGTCCAGTATTACAGTATTTTACATCCAGGCTTACAGTATTTTATAATGCACAAGTCCCTGTACACTGCCTACTTAGAGAAAAAAACACGTGTTTGTAAGCTCTAAGAAATAAGTTTTAGTATAAGTTCCATTGGATTTACTGAAGAGATGTTTTTAAAGAAAACATCCGCTGGATTTACATCAGCAGAAATCTAAGCATCTACAAACCCGTGACTAAATGTGAGTGAAAGGTGCAAAAGTGGGACGCTGGATTTCAAAAGTCACTCAGGCATCTGAAATGACAGAAGTTAACGTTCTGTGGCAAAGTTGCCTTGAAATCGTCTCCAACACCCTGCATGTACAAAGAGCAAGGGAATTCAAGCTGCAATCCCCTCCAATAAACCACACAAAACTCAATATGATGGATTCTACTGTAAAACAATTGTACTGCATGTTTTCAGCATGTCCAGAGAAAGATAGTTGTGGTGAGTTCCTGCAGGCTAAAGCCCATGTTATCACCAACTTTTTTTTGCTTTAAAAAAAGGATTTGTGCATTTTCTTTTGCAAAGAGTAGGATAGATGCATGTGTGTATTATTCTTCATAGAAGCATTGCTACCCACTCGCCTTAAAGAGTAGACACCCACCCAGAACTCACAAATTTGCCTATCATCGCAACCCTGTAATATTAATAATTTGCCACTTAAGTTACTACTTGCAACATTTGTAAGGCACCTTCAGCTCTATGATAAATCAAGAAAAACCTAGGAAAAATGAGTTCTCGACCCATTACAGTGAACTTATACATTTTGCTTGGCTACTTTGGTTGGCAAGGTAATAGTAGCACTTGGGTAGCACACTGAAAGTCGCCATATCACAAATTTAGAAGGCAAATAATTTTGCCTCCACAACTACTGATTTGAGCATTGATTAGTTTATTATAAGTCAGATAATGACACCTTAGAACACTCTGGCCAACATAGTGTGTTCATCATGATTCAGTTTGCATGTTATGCAATACACATTTTGGGATCGTTGTACAGTTTCTTTCTGTAAACAGTTCTGTCCCATCTTAACTGTTGTGCTGTGCAATACAAGTTCCTTGTCTCAGGAGTGTTTGACCATACCTCAAATAGTAATTTGATGTATCCATGGGAAAGGAAAAGAGAGATTAGGGCTGCAATCCCATGTGAGTAAACCCAACTGAACACAACAAGAGTTGTTTAAATTGCAAAGGATTGTCCTATCAGAGAGCACCCACCCCTTGCCTGATTATGGTTTCTAGATGGAAAGGGGGACAGGGCTCCTGCAAATAGTTGTGAAGAAGTGGAAAATTTCAGCAAGTATAGCTGACTACCTGGTCTGTTTCACAGCCCAGCCAAGAGGTAGGAAACTGAATAGCTAAAGTAGTTATTCAACAAAAAGTGGAATTTCTCATATCAGTTACTGCCTTGGGAAATTATTTAGTACAGAGGTTCCCCATGGACCACTTGAAAATTGCTGAGGGTCTTGGCCAACTACTAAATGTCCCATCCCCCCGTCTGTTGTATCTTGTGCTAGATACCTGTAGTATTCTGTGATAGATGCTATATGGTTTTTAATTGTATTGCTGTCTTGTTTTTTGTCGCATTTCAACCTCTTGAAAATGAGGAGTTCCTTCATACCAACAGATGTAAAGGGTTCAAAACCAAGCCTACAATGCTGTTAGGGCATTGTGATATCTGAACAACAATGGCTGCAATCCTATATCATTCACCTTAGACTAAGCCCTTAGACTAATTCAGTGAAACTCACATCTGAGTAAGCATGCATAGGACTGGACTCCCTAGTATATACAAACGCCACGCACAGTGAGTTACAGAAAGTGGGTATTACTTAGATAAGTAAGGTTTATTCCACTTGAGCGTCAGACTTTACAGCTTTCTAAATTGCATGGTGTTACAAAAAATGTTCTAAACATTTAATCACCGGTAACACGGTGAACCTGCTATTAAAAGAAAGAATACAGTACGTACACACAGAGAATACTATCAGTACCATGACATTCAGTATCCAAATGTTTGGTAGCAACACCAACATTTAAAGAATTGTATTTGTCCATGGGGGGGGGGAGGCAAGTTGTACAGGTAAATTTAAAGAATGGTGCATTATACATTGCATCCTCATACTATATGTGATGGCTTAATGTGCATAGTCCACAATATGCTTTTGGCAATTGCTTCCTCTGGAAAAAAAATGTTTGATTTGTCCAGCACGTAGAGAAACTAATAAATAGGTGCTATTGCAAACCCCAAGACAGGCTATTATGAATTTACGTGGTAGAACCTGGTTGTGTATATTATATATGCAGATCCTTAGCTCATTAAATTTAAGAGAAGAGGGGAGAGAAACCCTGATTTTATGTTCTCAATAATTTAGCTATAGTAATACAGTATTAATGTTGACTCCATTGCTTTGGTATCAATTACTTCTCCAATAAATAATTTAATGACTGGTTAAGGTAACAGAATCCTCATTTGTCTTTATTTCAAAGTTTTAATGAAAATCTCTCTGAGCGGTGGTGTTTTTAATTATGCCACCCAAAGTCAAGTGGACAAGACAACAACAAAACTAACAGGAAATATTTATTTTATGTATTTTTTATTGTGTGGCATGATGGCAAGAATTGCTTACCTCATACTATTCAGACAAAAATCAGTATACAGTACAGATATTTTACATTGTACTGGTTTTAATGAACGTTATAGAAGCAATAAAGTATTGGATCTGACTTTTATGTGCCATTTATATTACTTTATGAGAATACAAGTTAAGGGCAGGAAAAAGGCAAGTAAAAAATATTTTATCAAATAGGTAATCTGGGATAGCTAAAAGGGAAACATAAATCCAGTTGTCATGTGAATATCACAACTGTGGTAATCAGGAAAGACAGAGGTTTTTTTTTATTAAAAAAAACCTTGCATCTATTAAAAACCCTCTTGCAAACAGAAGAGACCCAACACTTTATACATCAGTGTAAGAACTTAGATGGTGAGTGCTAACAGGTTTGTAGCTAAAACAGGACCACTGGAAATTAAGGAGGATATATCAGCATGCTCAAAGGAACCCCAAAGTTTGCAGAAGTACAGTTATTTAGGTGGGAAAGCTAATGGGTCAAAAAGTAATCAGTCTAATGCTCAGTAGCAAGATAATAGTGTCTGCTGAGGGAAGGGACCTGGTTGGAAAGGGAACTGAACGGAGTTCCTGGAATTAGACATGGCTGGCTTAGGTCCTGAAGAGGAGAAATCCACAATGCAACATTTCTTCATGCCCCACTTTGCATGGTCTAAACAAACAGTCCTAAAGACCTAAAGGGCCTGAAGATGAAAACCAACTATTTATTTTTACCAAAAGGCTAAGATCAATCAATCTATCTATTCTATGGCATCAGCCAGTGGCGTAGCATGGGTTGTCAGCACCCAGGGCAAGGCAAGTAATTTGCGCCCCCTAACCCGTGGATTTTAGAGCTGCGAGTGCGAGTGCGCCCCCCCCAGATGTTGCGCCCGGTGCGTCCGGCCCCCCCTGCACCCCCCACGCTATGCCACTGGCATCAGCGGACCTTCCAGAGCAGACTTTTGGGCACATGGGAGAGCTGGTGTCAGGAGAAAGAGAACCTGGAAGTCCCATTGCACAAGCTGATCTCTGTTGCATGAGCAGAAGGCCATCATTGGATGCTGGCATTGCTTTTGTCAAAAGAATTGAGAGATCAGCGTAAAAAGATGTTGGAAAGACAGGAAACTAATATATTTGAAATAGTGGGCCATAACTCTAAACGGCTGCACGGTAACAATTCTATCACCCTGTTCTTATTTTAAACTCTTTCTTCCTTGTTGCAAATACAATGATGTCCCAGCCCTTAACATGCTTCCTTAGAAGGAAATTTGACTGAAATCACAGCACATATCTTCCAAACAAAGGTAAACTGCAAGGAAATTCTGCTGGTAAAATGGAAGTTGATTGTAAATATCATAGCTTGAAACAGATTTCAATAGAAGGATTCTAAAAGAGAAACTTTACATTCCAAACGGTCTCTTCCCTTGAGGTTCTCAGAAGCACATTGTATCATGGTTTCCAGTTTGCTATTGAACAAGGTGATAAGCTAGGACTCCTCTATGCATGCAGTAATTGAATTAACTACAGCCACCAGCAGCACTGCACAAATGAACTAGTAAATATGCAACATTACCATCCAAGTGGATTAGCAGGAAAAGGGCAAAAATAAAAAAGGCATGATCCAGTGGTCCCTTTGGAATTCCAATTAAGAAGCTCGTAGTACAGAATTCTCTCACTGAAATCAATGAGACTTAGAAATACTTAAAGGGAGTTGTAATTGGGCTTTTAAAAAAAACATATGCATGGCAATCAATAACAATCAACAATAGGATCCAGAACAAATCTAGAACAAGTTGCTTGCCTCCCACTATTTTAGTCTCATGCATCTCTGTAAGCTCCCTTGCCAGATTTTTGTCCGTTCTGGAAATTACGTACAAAAAAAGTTTTTTTAGAAAGATCTGAAATGTGGTCTTCTGAACCTCCATCCCCCCCCCCCCCAGTAAACAATGTGCAGTTACATCTATCTAAACATCCTTTAGCTTCCGTTTGCCCACACAATCAGGATGATTAAAGAGTGGCAAAACCATGGGCTATAAATGTTGTCAACGTATCTATTTATTACAGTACTAGTCTTATATTTGAAACAATGAGGACAGAATCAGGATACAATAGCTATTCCACGTAAAATAATGTATGGAATAGTGTTTCCTAAAGGTAGGACAATTCAACACACTGCAATTTTAAGTCAGAACAGTGTTCTTTAAGACACGGCTAAAACTAAAATACAAGATGTGCTCACACATGTTGGTTGCAATCAGAGGGACGATTCCAATTAATTGCTTTCCTTCATTGGAATGGGTGCTTCCTCTTGTTTTAAGATTCCTAGGTAAGTGTGCATATTATTAGAAACTTTACTGCAAAAGTTACATTCCACACAGGGCTTCCCTGATCTTTTCTTTAAATCCAATTAGGCTCCCTAAATTTCTTTTTCAAAGAAATGGGAGAAGCTGCCCAGAAAGGACAAATATTTCCTTCTATATAGGCGTGGGTACTCAGTGGTGAACGAAATGCATTCTTCACATTTTCAAAGGCACTCTTATTCTTTTGTTACTTCATAACCCTTTGTACCATGATTTCAATGCCGGAAAATGCACAAGTCTTCATAGATGGGCAGGCTTCGACATACTGTGGTTTTCTGTATATGAATTGTTCCTAAAGGAGTGGGAGTGTATCTGTCCTGGACAGAGAAATGCTCTCCCAAACTCCAGGCTTTTTGGACAACATGTGGAAAAATTATGAGAGAAACCATGAATCATATTGCCACTCTTCATTTTATCTAATGCCAATCAGTATCTGAGGGCTACCTCAAGCGTGACAAAATTCCTTTTAAAAAACCTGTGTGTACGTTAACACAGCAACAATTGCACATGGCCTTGGTCAACAGCAGGCATCCCCAAACTCAGCCCTCCCGATGTTTTGGGACTACAACCCCCATCATCCCTAGCTATCAGGACCAGTGGTCAGGGATGATGGGAATTATAGTCCAAAAACATCTGGAGGGATGAGTTTGGGGGTGCCTGGTCAACAGTATGTATTCCTGGAGTGAGATTCACATGTATGAATCTGCATGGCAATTAACGCCTGTGGGATTATCATCTCTTTTCTGTATGGAAGTTCTTTCTTTCTTTCTTTCTTTCTTTCTTTCTTTCTTTCATCAACGGGCAAACTATCACTGAGAATCATAACATGGGACTCTTCGGTAATAAGCTGCTTGCCCCAATTGCTGTTTAAAGACGTACGATGATAGGCAGTAAAACAAGCACATGTCTACACAAGATTTCGAAAGTAATTACATATATTTAATTACTACTAATTTTCAACCAGAAACGGATAACCTGCAACATTTAAGATGGATAGTTCAGATGAAAGCATGCAGCATGATTCCGTGGCCTTGTTTTTATTTATCTATATCATCTATATCTATATCTATATCTATATCTATCTATCTATCTATCTATCTATCTATCTATCTATCTAATAATAGATTTATGTACACTGCAGTCCTCTCAGGGGGCGGAAAAAAGTTAACAGCTTGATTGTGCACTGGAGTCTCCTTAGTCAGGATGGGGAGGCAGACAACAGATCTTTACAGAGAAACTCAGATCGCCTCCCAGTCCCATCCTGTCCCCAAAGCAATAAATTGGTTAAAGCAGTATCAAAGGAACCTCTGAAATATCTATCTATCTATCTTTCTATCTATCTGTCTGTCTGTCTGTCTGTCTGTCTGTCTGTCTCTAAGAGAACAAAGGAGTTCGTGGTGAGCTCTGGCACCTCTTCTTCTAGAAAAACAGCACTGTATCTATATGATATTGGGGTTGGGGGAGGAGAACAAGTCATACTAATTCATTCTACTTGAACGTGTCTTTGAGGAAAGGGTTGTAGCTTGGATGATACAAAATCTGCTTTGCGTGATGAAGGTCCCCAAAATCATTCACTGGCATTTCCAGGCAAGTGTGGGAATGCCCCGCTTCCCTGCCTGAAATCCTGGAGGTCCACTGCCAGTCAACGCTAACAATACTAAGCCAGGTGGACTCAAGGTCTAACTCGCTTTAAGTCAGCTTCCCACGTTGGGCTTGCAGTAGACGTGCCTAGGAGGAAGGAGCTCAAAGACATGAAAGGCATTAGGGAGCCTTCACTGTGCAGAATGAATCGCCCTTCCTAAGAACATGGAGAGCTCTTAGAAGCTCCGGTGGGAGGCGTTCGTTTGTTTTTTGCAAACACTTGTTAGTCTCTCCAAAGTGGGAGAAGGTTTGGCGCAATTACCTGGCCCTTTGGCTCCGTTGGCTTCTCCCTCCAGAGCTCAACGCGCAAGTTCTTCTGAACTCGTGTCTTCTTGGTCGTGTGAAATCTGCCCTGTGCCCAACTCAGGGGGTGGGGAGACACCCCCATTCTAGAAGTTCACAGCAGGCAGAACACGAGTGCGCTGGGCTCCAGTCCAGAGGGTCCTTACGACGTGCTAATATTTGTGAAGGGGAGAAAAATGCAGTCTCCCCACCACCACCACCCCCCAATTGGAGCGGGAAATAAAATCTTATATTCCCTTCTCACTTATCCATGTGCATGCGAGGTAGTACGTCTCCCTCTGAAACTACTTGAAGCAAAAACGGCAGATGCAGATATGTTTCCCCAGGGTGTAAAATTGTGCCGGGTACGGAAAGAAGGCGGAATAATAAGCCCACCTGCTTCTCCGGCTCCGCTCGCCCTCAGCCCGCAGGACTTACCTGTGGGGTCCAGCACGGCCAAAGGGTCAGTCATGGAAACCGGAGCGGCGGGAGGCTGCATCCTCCGAGCGCCGCGCTCTTCGCCTCACGGCGGGACGCCGAGGGCAGCATGCACGGCTCGCCTCGGGAATAAACTGGCCCCAAGGAAAGGAGGCGAGCTGGGAGGCAGGCGCTGCCGCCGCCGCCGCCGGCGGAGGGCAGGACCAGAGGCGGCGCCGGAGCCCGAGGGAGGAGGAGCGAGCGAGCCAGTCGCTCTCCCCGGGGTCCTTGGGCGCTACTGGAGGGTGGGGGAGAGATCCCGCCTCGCCAGGCTGCCAGGAGGAGGGCGGCTGAGGGCTCAGGGGCAGCCCGCTCGCCTCCAGGCTCGTGCAAAGGGGAGAGGCAGCCGCCGGTCAACTTCCCGCCTTTTCTTGTGGGGCAGAGAAGATGCAGGGGAAAGCGGGATGGAACAAAAGGAATGGAGTGCCTGGGTCACATCCCACGCTAATGCTGCTTCCCCCCACGAGTATATTTGTCCTTGAACCTGAGCAATGCGTTTGGGTTGGGAGTGGGCCCCTTGCACTGAAAATGGCTCCCCGCCCTTGCTCTGGGTGGTATAACATGGTGGGTCACAGGTCATGCAAGGAGCAGCCGCCTCATCCTCTCTCTCTCTCTCTTGAACTCCTGGATTCTACATTTGAGGGGGTTTCCAGCAGTGGAAGCTCAACTGGGTGAACCTGCTGTGCCTCCACACACAGGCATGGCCAATCTTGACCCTCCAGATGTTTTGGGACTACAATTCCCATCATCCCTGACCACTGGTCCTGTTAGCTAGATGGGAGTTGTAGTCCCAAAACATCTGGAGGGCCAAGTTTGGCCATCCACAGCATCACCCAGCATTTCATCTCCTGGTTGAGCAAGAGGTGGTCACTGATCGCTCACCTGCCCTCTTCTCCCCACACCCTTTTGTGGGGAGAAAACAAGAAAAAGCAGGTGTCTGCCTAGCCTCTCTCATTGGGCCATGTGGTGAGGAGGAACGGACTTGTTGGATCCAATCCAACAAGATCATTCAACATGATCCAATCCAACAAGATCACGATCATGCTATCCAGAAAGAAAGCAGAGGTGAGTGTGAGAGATCTGGCGCCTCCTTCCATGACCAGCTCTCTGTGACAGGTAGTCCGTGTGGTTGGGCTACAATTCCCATCATCCCCTGATCATTGGCTCTGCAGGAACTTCAGCATGGAGGGCACAATGTTGGCAACTGTGTCCAAACAGAAGGCAAAGAAGCAGGCAGAAACAGTTAACCACCATTTCTCTCTAAGCAGTAGCAAAGGCCCAATACCCCTTACACACACTACTATATTCCACATGCAGTTGACCTCAGCTTAATTAAGAGTACATTTTAGTCTCCATGTGAAAACCGAACAATATTTCCCCCCTTTTTTTGCTTTTCCTTCATCCAAAAGGCAAATATAGTAATTAGATTGCCTACCATTCTTAAGCCACCCTTTCCATTTTCTGTCCTGCATTAACAACCTCCACAAGCAGCATGAGAAAAGCTCGCAAGACTTCAATACTTCCATCCCTTATGGGAGAATGGATTCCTTTTTTAGATCCCTTAAGAAGTATTAAGAAGTATGATGAACTCACAAGCAAGATTTGAGCTATGAGCAACAGAAGAGATTAGATTATAATATCATGACTGTGATTTGATAGGTGCACTTAATATCCTGTATCAAAAGTCATAAATAATCACAACCAACTACCAAGTATCTTGGTTTCAACTGGGGGAGGTAAACTGTGATCTCCCAGAAGTTGTGGAACTACAAGTCTCTCATCACTCCAGACCACTGGCCATGCTGGTTGGAGCTGATGGAACTTGAGAGTCCAACTTTTGGAGGCCCACAAGTTCCCCAGCCATCCTTTAGACATAAAGCTCCCAGAAACGAATGAATATGGTACCCAACAAGCCAAGTTCTAGGCCAGTCCTATTCTAGAATAGTTCCTCTGCGGATGTGGCCTAGAAGGCACTGAAGTTAGGGGTGACATTTAATTTCTACAGAAGCTCTTCTGAATCATGAAAAATAAAATGTCAGTTTATCCTTTGACCATTTTTGCTGTAGAGAAAAAGTGCTCCAGTTTGCCCTTCTCCATCCCTGCCTGTTGCTCTTTTTAAAAAATGCATAATTAATTAAGCATAAAAGTAACAGCGGCTGTTAGCAGAGATAAAGGCAAACAGAAAGCAATGGTTATAGCCAGAACCTTTTTCTACAACTTCCAAATTTTCAACAGCTATAGGGCAACTTTTTTTTCTAAAATCTGTGAGTAGTGATCATAGTTTCATCTATAAGTTATCATCTATAAGTTTCTGCTTACGAGCTTGTTTGTCATTAGAAAAAACACAGATAAAAAGGAAATACAACACAACTATACGGGTTAGAGTTGAAGAATATTAACAGGTATAAAAGAACAGTGTTGGCAGTTTTGTTCTGTAATAATTTCCACTTTGCAACACAACTAAAATGGCAGGTTACAAATTAGATTTGTGGAACCTTATCACCACAAGATTAATTTTATTGTATTTATCAGCTGTGTTCACCACCAGAAGATACTTAAGACTATGCACAACATATAGAGCTAAAACATAACCTATTTATCATGTTAACCCAAAACAACCAACAAAAATGAAAATTCATGCATAAAATATATGCCAGCCATCAGTGATCAGATACCAGGAATGATACTGTCTTCATCTGACAATGGAAGCTAATCAAGGGGTGTCCCTTGAAAGTTAATTTTCACAGTGGGCTTATAAAAGCATCTGTTCCATTATGATGATTGTGAGCTTTTCGTGTCATCTGGCTACAACTATAAGACTCATAGAGTTGGAAGGGATCACGAGGGTCATCTAGTCCAGCCCCCTGCAATGCAGGAATCCTTTGCCCAACATGGGGCTCGAACCCCCTGAGATCAAGCGTCTCATGCTCTACCGATCGAATTATCCACCTATGGCAAATGCAGTTTTTGCATGACCAAAGGGAAGTACAGGAGATTTATCACAGTCCTAGTTCAGAAACTATAGCAATTAAAACTTTGGAACATCCCTGTAGATATTTTTTTATTATTGCTATTTAGATACCATGTTAAATATCCCATTAGAAAGAGTTGCACTTTCCCAGGTAAACAGAGCACAGCCATGGTTGGGGGTGAGGGGGAATGGTATATTTTTGCTCAGTCTTGAAGGAGTTATGTGAACTGAAAACAACAAATAGTTGACTTTGCATTTATTGCTTTAAAAACAGATAATCTGAAAAGGTCCGGAGTGGGGGGAGAACCTGGCTCAGTCTTGTGTGGTATAAGCAGAATTGTCTAGCATCACCACAGATAAATTTTGCAAAAGGGGTTTACGAAATGGATGTGTATGAGAGAGGGGAGGATGCAATTTCCAAAGATTACACAGAATCTTAGGAGGGAATCATTGTGTTACGATGTTGCAGCAAAAACAACTATTGTGGTACCTTATGGACAAACAAATTTACACACCGGGGGAAAAAGACAAATAAGAGAACTATGAAGATCATAGATAAGTTATCTCGTCCTATGTTACCTATATTGTTAGATGAAAGGAGACAGCTTTTATTGCGGGGGGTGATAAACAGGAGAGAAATAGGCCTGACAAATATTTAAACTGTATCTGCTGTACTTGTTAAAATGCTAATGGAAGCACACATGCATATATTAATGCAATACCAGCATTCTGGCGGCTTGGTTAAGCATATCATTTGTCTAAGAAACAGCACTGTCTGTATTGCAGCCATTCAGTTTGGCAGGCAATGTGCTCTGGCCACCATCTTTTTCTGTTCATAATATGAGCATTCATGTGAACATTTTTTTTTAAAAAAAAGAAACTTGCTGTTGAAAATATTTCCTTATTATTCTGTACAGCAGCAGGGGTAATAAAGATCTTAAAGCTCTCGCATATGATGAATGTATATATATATTTAATCTTCTTATGCAAGCCTGTTCTGCCAGGTATACAAACAGCTATATGTTCAATATATGCAGTCCTTATTACTTGCTTCTAATTGGGACTTAACTTCATGTGAACTAGCTTGGAGTGGATTGAGGGATTTGGCATAGAACAGAGATCTGTCTATGAAATAAATAAGAAAGCATAACTTCGGGACCATCAGACTACGGCAGCCTTTATATAATTTTGAATGAACTTTTGGAGGAAGTTGCCTCTACCTTCCAGTACACAGAAGATATTTCCCTATAATTTGCATGAACATGCTTACCTGAGCAAAACTTCTTTGGCCAGCTACATTAATTTCTTATGCTCACTGGAAGTTATCTGAACTAGTGAACAAGTGTGATTCAAATACATGCTTATTTTATGATAGGAGTTGTATGTTGATTTTAATTTCAGGTCAGTATAGTTAAGTATAGTTTGACACAGATTAACGCATTGTTAGTTTGAAAATGGCTAGTTTCTCCACTGACTCTAGAATGCAGGTTTTTTAAAGAAATAAAATATTTAGTTTTACAAATTAAAATGTACATTCAAAATCATGAATAATAATAGAAATAAGCAAACAAAGATTCAACCAAATCTCTGAACTCCCCCCAAGGGTTCCATCACTAGTCCTTTTCATATTTTAAGTCACTCCAATTTTTAAATACCCCATGTATCCCTAGTTCTTGTTACAAGTGTGATTCAAATCCTGCTAAGGAGCTCATCTGTTTACAGTGGTCTTCAAGGTAAGTTATAAATTTCCCCCGTTCTTCATTGAAATTCTAGTTCTTCCTGGTTTCTGATCCCCCCCCCCCCGTCATTTTCGCCATCTCTGCATAGTCCATCAGTTTGGTCTGCCATTCCTTTCTGGTGGGAAATTTCTCTTCCTTCCATCTCTGGACCAGAATGCAGTTTTGAACGCTCAGAGTAACTCTGGTGCACTGGTCATTCAAAACATACAGCAACTTGGAACTTTTGGGGGACCTCAGGTTCATCCTTTACCAAACAGAGAATGTATGTTCAAGGAAATTGAAATCAAGATATTTCTTCCTGAGGTTGGATTAGCTCCAGCAGAAAGGGGAGGGAAAGTTAAATACACAGTTTGGAAAATAAAGTTTTCCATAATGCAAAGAAAGAAAGAAAGAAAGAAAATAAATAATACTTATTCATTCATTCATTCATTCATTCATTCATTCATTCATACCACACCCATCTGGCTGGGTATGGGTTTCACCCATAATGGCAGCAAATAAGATTAAGGTCCTGAACAATAAATATTTATTTGGGGAGGTTATTGTTCTGTTAATTTCTAACAGTTGCAGGGGGAGGGAGCTCTTTACATCCACAGTTTGTGTGCAAATGTTTTTAGTAACTTAAAAAAAAAAATTACTTGTAAGCTTGTGGAGTTGGTTTCCCTTGGGAGGTTGTGGACTCCCTTTCCTTTAAGCAGAAGTTGGATGGCCACCTGTCATGGATGCTTTAAGCTGAGATTTCTGCATTGCAAGGGGTTGGACTAGATGATCCTTGGTGGTCCCTTTCCAACCCTACAATTCTACGATTTCATGAGTTCCCATGGAATAAGCTCAATGGGATTTGTAAAGCATATCAATGTTAGACACTTGCTGACTTTTCCCCAATAATGATCAGAATGAACACAAATCTGAATGGTGCTGATAATTTCTCTCTGCAAATATTTAACATAAATCTGTGTGCAGCAAAATTACTGCCATCCTTCTTTGTGGCCAGGCCACTACCTGTTCCTTCCTATGGGAGAAATACAAGCTGGAGGCTTTCATTATGAAAATAACATTGAGGGAGGGGGGAAATGGAGCACAAGAAGATTGCTGAGGGGAAAGAAAAAGGGAGGGGGGGCTTGAGTCATTAAAGCTTGCATACAAAGTAGTTATTATTTATTAATTGTGATGTTGTGGTCATACGAGAAAATCTCAAGGAAGGATTCGAAAGGTGACCCCTGTGATCTTTTCACAGCCTCTCCAGTGCCAACTGAGCTGATGTAAGAGCCAAATTTAAAAAGAATTAGAGACACGACATTCATCACTCTTATAATGGCAATTTAGAACTCTTTGTCCCGACTTCCTTGTAGGTTACATAACAGGGGTTCTGCTATGGTTGTCTGGAGATGGTTTTTTTTAATTGAATTACTCCTCCCCCTTCACTTCTCCTTGATATCTCAGAATCATATGTCTTAATTTTTCTACACTCCCCAATCTTGCCTTTCTCCCTCTCCAACTTATCAGTGTAATTGTTCAGCCATAGTTTCAAACCCAAGATCTTTGTGAGATCTGTATCTAAAATAAGACGCATACCGTTGCAACCTGCAACAAAATGTTGCAGTATATCTCCCACCCCACTGCCAGCCAGGAACAGGAATATTGTAGCGCTTCTCAAAAGGAAGAAGGGGCAGGGTTAGGAGGAGAAGGAAATGAGATACCTTTTTCCTTCTGCAGGTCCCGGTCCACTGTCCCTCAGATCTTTTCGGGGGCCGGACTATATTTTTTTTGGGGGGGGGGGGGATGAACTAATTCCTATGCCCCACAAAGAGCCCAGAGATGCATTTTAAATAAAAGCACACATTCTACTCATGTAAAAACACCAGGCAGGACCCACAAACAACCCAGAGATGCATTTTAAATAAAAGGGTACATTTTACTCATGTAAAAACACGCTGATTCCCAGACCGTCCACAGGCCGGATTCAGAAGGCAATTGGGCCAGATCCTGCCCCTGGGCCTTAGTTTGCCAGCCCATGCAGTAATGTGTAAACAGCCTAAATTGGTACTTAACAGTCTGTCAGACTTTGAGTTTCATTAAACCTTCTGTTTTTCACACATAACACAGGTTGGAAGCAAGAGTTGCCCGTAGAAAAAGGCAGGATTTTAGCGGACCTGTGACTGATTGTCATGCTGCACCCCCACCCAAAGGTGGCAGCACAAGACAGTACTGTCTTTGCTGCTCGAGGTGAACATGGAAGATACATTTCCTTTACATTTTACCATTAGTATGCAGGATAGATCCCTGCCCTGAGGAGTATACAATCTAAAATCTGACATAGGGTAAATAACAAAGGGAAGGCAGGGTAAACAGTGAAATAATACATGATTTTGCTTACTGCTGGGTACTTGTGTTACAGGCTTAGTTGTAGACATGAAGCTACCGTACTTTTCCGTGTATAAGACTAGGTTTTTTGACTTTAGAATAAGGTTTAAAATCTGGAGGTGTCTTATACACAGAAAGTGCATATGCCCATTTTCTAAATTTGGGGTCTCCAACAGTAGGTGGCGTCTTATACATGGGGATGTCTTATATATGGAAAAATACGGTAGGCACTCCAGGGTTTTCTTATCTTTCTGTCATCAGTGACTTTCTGTCCTCACAGGTCCCCATCAGACCATTGTTGTTGTTTTTTTAAAAAAAGCAACAGTTCCTTCTGGCTTTTAATTAACAAACGTCTGTAACTCAGCATACTTAGAAAGTTCCAAGGAACCACCTCCTTATTTTGGGTTCGATCTGTTTCAAAAATAATAGGCACTCGGCCACCTGAATTTGCGATAACAAGAAAGAAGTTTAAAAAAAAATCATTATGAATTTGTGACACAATTTATTTTAAAATTAACCAAGCTCTCTCATATAGGCACCTTCCATAATAAGATCAGATATTCACTGCTGATGGTTGTGTGGTGTAATATTACTAATCTTCATATAAATCAGGGGTGAAATAGACAACAGGAAAGTGTTTCCGAGAAGAAACGTACATTTGTATAATAGCTCACAAAGATAGCCGAGTTATTTTTATCACATGTTGAAACACAATTCATCATTTGTTTAATTTCTAGCTAAGTTGAACAGCAATCTTGTTTTCTTGTACTGACTTCCAGTTGTTGTTGTTTTTTCCTGCAAGTAGATAAGAAAGACTCATCCTGCAGCGATTATTCATTTGAGAAACCATTACAAAACCTGTTACGATGCAATTACGTAACTTATCTCCCAAGAGCTTTTCTAGAAGACACAAAATGAGGCGCACCATTTTCAGAGGCAGACGTAATGGGCAAGATGGTACTACAGAACACATGACAGCTTTTGTTATTGCATGATCTCCAGATGATCCTACGTAAGTTATCACAAGACATCCAAGATACCTAGCTGTGTCTCCACAAATCCAGGACCAATAATTGAATCCCAAAGTTTTAGCCTGGGATGGCGGTGGATATTTTACTGAACAAGAAGTCTAAACTACCTGCGGGAGGTGGCTCCAACTTACACCATAATTTTCTAGAACTACCTTATCTTGCAGGGAGGAGGGAGTTTAGAGAGAAGAATGGGATTTAGACTAAATCTCCAATTCACCTGCTAATGAAAGTAGGGGGAAATAGATGTGGAAAGGCAGCTGATACGTGTAGGCCATGTTCTAAAATGCTGAAGTTAGGACGTTTAGGGAAATTATGATTGGCCATGACTCACCATTTTTAATTTAGAATGAGCCACCGAGAACAGATGTCGCTCAGTTTACTTCTTCAACAGTATGTAGCCAGAAATTCCACGACCAGAGAGCACGACCACTTTTAATTATTTATCCAATTACCTTCTGAAATCAGTAAAGTGAAACTCCACTGGGGTATTTGTGACTGCCGAGTGCTCATTACACAAGTGACATGGCAACTATTGTCTTGGCTGCAGGGGGGAAAAATAGATCTAAAAATTAAGAAAAGAGTTGCAATTTATACTGTGAATCAAGCTTAACTTAAGATTCATTACTGTAGATTGTACTATATATATATATAGCTTAGGGCAGTATCTGTTAAACCCAAAATGTTGAGGAAAAATCCAGGGGTATGCAATAATATTCATAAGAGCAGCATGTCTGAGGAAATTTCTTAGTGCCAGTCTCCATTTAGTTTGATGTCTGCAATGCTGTTAATATCAGCTCTTTGCTAAATACCCAGTGGGATACTTTCTGCTCATGTAATAGTGCCTTTGTATTGAATTAGCACTTGACATATGCTGCCTAATATTACAACCGCATCTTTATCATTTAGCCTCTCAATTGTTGTGCTTCTGAAAGTGTAAGAAGAGACATATCCAGTTAGTGAAGGAAAAGCAAGGGAAAAGATCTTCATATGCTCTTCGAATCCTCACCAAAACCCTTTCCACTTAACTTCTTAGGTCTCTATCTCCAGTTTAATATTTAAGAATGTGTAACCGTATTTGCTTACATAGAAGAAGAAGAAAAGAGAGGCATGTTATATCACAGCATATATGGTATATAAAGCTATATATGCACCACTGCTTGATAAATATTTCCAGGGTAGGTCACAAACACAAAGCACAATAAAAAACAACAACACAGGAATAAATACAGTACACAGTAAAGCAACAGTCTATAAAGCAGCAGCAGCATTAAGAAGTTCTCAGGTGTTAAAAAAGGCCCCTGGACCTTTAAAATAGGTCTATGTGGTAGTACAGGCATCATGTGATCCTCGCTGGGGAGGGACTTTGTAAGTGAGATGGCAATAAACACCCCAACCCATTTGCTACCTGCCTCACCTCAGACTGCTGGAGTAGGCAGAAGGGGCGGGGAGAACGTACAAAGATGGTCTCAGGACAGAGGCAGGTCAGTGTGGGAGATGTTATTTCATGCACCCAACCATGATGTAGGGCTTTAAAGGTCAGTAATTGTACACGGAGTTCAGATTCCTCAGAATATCAGCTTGCTAACTTGCTTTTAATAGGCAGAGTTTTAGTAATGATATGCCTGGAAATTATACCTCCAGTCAAATCACTGCTATACAGGTGAAGGCTTCCTGCAGAATACCGTCTTATCAAGAGTCCTGCACAATATTAAGAATCGGGCCTATAAGTGTTGTGGCACCTACGCTTTGGAGTGTTATTTATTTTATTTATTTACTGAATTTGCACACCAACACCACCCTTCATCTGAGGATCACAGGGCAATTTACAGTATAAAAAACAAACAACAAACAAAACAGCTCCCGTCCTCTGAATTTTATAGACAGGCAGCATCTCTGTTACCCTAAATACCTTTCTCTTTCATCCAGTCTTTTAAGCTGAGATCTTTCCCAGTCTGAATCAGTATTGGAATTAAGATTTCATAAGAACGCACACAAGTTGTCTTAGAATTGTCGAGTCAGAAGGGACCTCAAGGGTCATCTAGTGCAACCCCTTTGCAGTGCAGGATTATGCAGCCAGCCCGTACGGGGATTTAACCTGCAGCCTTGGTATTATCAGCACCAGACTCTAACCAACTGAACTAAGGTGTTTTTGCTACCACTGGTTTGCTGCCCTGGAATCCTTTGGGAGCAGGAGACAAATAAACAAATAAATGGGCACCAAAATAAGAAGTTATCCAGTGATTAAGTCTATGGAACCTCGTTGCCTGGCAGGGCAGAGTGTCTGAACAAAGGGGAGTTCAGCTCTCTATTCCCCTTTCTTGAGGAGTCCTGTTTCAGGCTTTCATTAGGCATACCAGTTGAGGTGAAGAGAGTCTTCCAGAGCTACAGTTCATTGCCATGCCTTGTCTAGTAGAAGCAAAATGGAAGCAAGCAAATATTATCTAGTTGCATCCTTTTTATAGGATGCAAAATAGTTTTTCTTGGCCCAAAATGGTGGGTTGTTTTGTTTTGTTTACAGGCCCATTAGTGAATGAATGTGGCAACTCTTCATATACTGTACATCCTGATATCAGTGGCAGATTTTGGGTGATCAAATTTCAGCATAACCCTGTACAATGCTAAAATTTACCCCGGCTTTTCGTGCTTCCATTCTACAGTATTGTTTTGGTGCCCCCTGCAGTGCGACGCCCAGTACAACTGCACCAAACCACCTCTGAAACAGTGGTACCTCGGGTTAAGTACTTAATTCGTTCAGGAGGTCCGTTCTTAACCTGAAACTGTTCTTAACCTGAAGCACCACTTTAGCTAATGGGGCCTCCTGCTGCCGCCGCGCTGCCGGAGCACGATTTCTGTTCTCATCCTGAAGCAAAGTTCTTAACCCGAGGTACTATTTCTGAGTTAGTGGAGTCTGTAACCTGAAGCATATGTAACCTGAGGTACCACTGTATTATGAATGGTTCAATACCGCCTTGTGTGACCTTGGGCCGGTCACTGTTAGCCTAGCCTACTTTACAGGGTTGTTGTGAAGATAACACAGCAAAGAGAATCATGTAAACTGGCTTGAGTTCTTTTTTTTTTTTAAGGCAGGATATAAATGTAATAAAGAAAGGCATTACAAAAAACACGATGGAGGCTTGATATCCACCACTTGCATTTGGGAGGCGGGGGGGGGGGGGGAGGGAATCAAGGAGATCTACCAGGACGGATAGGTGTTTACAAAAAGATCTTCATAACCTTTCTTAATCCACATTAAAACACAATTTTAAAAACACCCTAAGTTGAACAGCCATCTAAACTAGCAATAGAACAACTAACTAAATATTCTCTGAACATATCTGTAGGATAGAAAGCAAGGACTTGCCAGCCTGGTACACCAGCTCACCTCATCTCATACTTCTTCATATGACAAGAAAGTACAATCCAAGAAAATAGGAGTGATTGTACTGGAAGATGGGAATTAGTGAAGCTCATTGAAGCAGTGACAGCATATCAGTTACTTAATATTGGTATTGCAGCCTCCTGGAACACAAATAAACTGTGTCACACAGACATGAAATGCTACATACTGACTCTGCTTTTTTTGCGTGTAGCTGTAGATAATAAAGCCATAATTCATCAGGAAGCCAATATCCCTTTGCCGGATGGGTCAGGCAATCATTATTGCAGTTAGAAGACCAACCCTCACTTTTATGAGTTGTAAATCAGACACAGAATTCTGCTCCTCTGAGCCTCCTCCAAACTAGAAAATTACCAGCCGCCGCCGTTTGAAACTAATTAATCTCACTGAAGGCAATGGTCTGAACAATGCAAAGATTTAATTTACTGCAAATGTTTACAGTAGATGAAGCCCTGATTTGCAATCACAGTAAAATAGCGCTCCGCTCCCCCCTATTAAATGCCAGTATCCTCAAGGTGGGGGAGTGGAAGATGCCAGGGTATGCGATGAAACATTTGGGTGCCCTATGATGCTTACCAAGGACGAAACATCTCTGTTTAAATCACGTCTTATGCTACAGTCCTGCACTGCACATATGAGCCCCATTGAAATCAATAGCACTTACTTCTGAGTAGCCATATTTATGTCAAAATATTCACAGCCCATCTTTCATCAGTACAGATATCAGGGCAGGGTACAAGGGACATTTAAACAAGGATGAAATGTTAGGAAAAAGCACATAAAAATAACCAAAAGTAGCTAAAAACAACAACAGAGAAAGCTGAAACACCACTTAAAATGCTTGGGTTAAACAGGCAGGTTTTGACTTGACAATGAAATGCTAACATCTGTGCCTGTCGTGTTTCTAAAGGGAGGGTATTTCACAAGCAGGGAGCCACCACAGAGAAGGCCCAGTCCCCTAGCAGACCAAGCTTCCCCCAGCAGTGGAACATGGAGAAGATATTAAAAGATGGGCAGACTAATATAAGGAGACAATCTCCTCTCTGTATTTGGGTCCCAATTCCATTTGTGGGCTCAGTGAAACGCACATTAATTCTCTAGAAACCATGTAATGCAATTCCATCCAGATGCACTGGTTAATGTTCTCGCGACTGTATTCTGTTCTAATTGAAGTTTCCGATTCATCTTTAAGGGCAGCTCCAATATGTTAATCCTCCCCACCTCTGCTTCCAAGCACTTCTACCTTTCAGATGAAGCAAAGATATGGAGCTGGTTGTCATCTACATATTGACAACACTACATTCCAGCTCTCCTGATGCCAACTCCCAGAGTGTCATGAACTAGCAGAACACTGAGGGAACTGCGATTGGTACAAACAAGGACAAGCTGAAGATGGGGAAGGGGAGGTACTCACAGCACATCAGAGGACACCAAAGAAGCCAGGGGAAGGGGACATATTGCCAGAACTGGAGATTCACCTGTCACGGCAGGGTCTGAGGCGTCGGGAACACCGCCAGGACACTGAGGCAGGCAAGGGAACACAGCCCAGCTCACTAGTTGACCAGGTGGAGATCATGGGGCTCATTAGGTCTGGGAGGAGGAGGTTTGTGGTCTCTCGGCTCGATTCAGTTCAAGGCAGGTGAGGATCACATGTTCCGTTAAGGAGAGAGACGCAGCTGTTCCGCTGGAGCAAACTCAGGTGCAACAATCAATATTGGGAAGGATAACAGGGAAGCAAGGCAGAAACTCTTGTGTCTGTTTAACTTTCTCTGTTTACGGACCATGGCTTGGCTGCTTTGCGAACTCTACTGGACAGTGACTTCAGGACTTTTTTTTCTTGGTTTTTAATATAATTTTCATTAAATTCTGTTTTACAATTTAGAATCTTCTTTAAACAACCTTAAAATGTCATTGACTTCCCTTCTTCTCTTTCCATGGTTCATTTTGCATAATGTAAGGGACCCCTGACCATTAGGTCCAGTCGTGACTGACTCTGGGGTTGCGGCGCTCATCTCGCTTTATTGGCCGAGGGAGCCGGTGTACAGCTTCCGGGTCATGTGGCCAGCATGACTAAGCCGCTTCTGGTGAACCAGAGCAGCGCACGGAAACGCAGTTTACCTTCCTGCCGGAAGTGGTACCTATTTATCTGCTTGCACTTTGACGTGCTTTCGAACTGCTAGGTTGGCAGGAGCAGGGACCGAGCAACAGGAGCTTACCCTGTTGTGGGGATTCGAACCGCCGACCTTCTGATCGGCAAGTCCTAGGTTCTGTGGTTTAACCCACGGTGCCACCCACATCCCTTGCATAACGTAAACCCCTGCAAATTTTACATAAAATTAAACCATTCAGTATTCCATTATTACATCCATCCAAACTTATTTACACTGTTGAATTTATCTTAATGCTGCCAATGTTTTCAAGTGTACAGTTTCCACCCCCGCCCCCCGTATATTCAATAAATATTTTCCAATCTTCTTTAAACATATATTCTCTTATTCTACATGTTAGGACCGCAAGCTGTGCATATTCCATCAGTTTTAAGTTGCCATTCTTCTTTAGTTGGGACATTGCTCGTTTTCCATTTTGGGGCTAACGAAACACGAGCCGCAGTAGTGGCATACATAGATAACATTTGTTGACTGTGACTCCAGGACTGACCCTAACTCTGGATCTTCTACAGATGTGGAAACTTAACCTTGCACAATGACTTGGAACCTTGCTCACTGTATCGGGCCTGGACTGGCATTTGACCATTTTGACTGTATGACTACTGTCTAGTGTTGCCACCACCTCAGAGTACACCAAGGTTCAGGGCACAGAGAGTAATAAGATTTTATTTTTTTAATTCAAGCTTATTGCCTATTGCATTTTTTATTTCAAAACAGTTGGGTTAAAACAATGCCTATTTATCTGTATCTATAACCGTTAGACCATAAATGGTGACCAAAAAATAAATGTTTTTAATAAAACATTTGCCAACCAGTGCTGTATAGTGAGTGCTTTGCTAATACAGTGATACCTCGGGTTAAGAACTTAATTTGTTCTGGAGGTCCGTTCTTAACCTGAAACTGTTCTTAACCTGAGGTACCACTTTAGCTAAATGGGGCCTCCCACCATGCCGTGCGATTTCTGTACTCATCCTGAGGCAAAGTTCTTAACCCGAGGTACTATTTCTGGGTTAGCGGAGTCTGTAACCTGAAGCATCTGTAACCTGAAGCGTCTGTAACCCGAGGTACCACTGTAATATACGTGCATGGAAAATAAAAGATCCACATCCCTGCATGTATTTCTGTCACCCACAAGGGGGCACTATATACTACTATACTGGTAGGAGGAAGATAGTTCAGTTTAATGTTTTTGTAATCAAGGGAATAGGGGCAAGTTCAACAGCAGCAGCTGCATTAATCCATTGTGTTTCCATTTTCGATACACGCACTGAAAAGATGAGTTAGGGTACCCAGTTGGATATTTCATCTTGTTCATTTAATTAAAATTGGAAATGAGGCTGTGGCACTGGAGAAAGAGGGGAAGGCATTTTCCTTGCACAATTTCCCCCAGCGTAACCTTTCCAAGCTGCTGTTTGCCTTGTTTAGAAAAACACATCTGTATGTCTCCCCCAAAGAGAGTAAAACAGCTGCTTTGGGGTGGGGGTGTACAACGAGAAAGACACTCCCCAAGCACCACAGTCCAGATCTTGCTTCCCTATTCTGTTATAGCTGCTTTAAAGAAGCATTTTAAAGACAGAGATCTCATCAAGTTTATAAATTTATACAAATAAATAAATAAATAAATAAATAAATAAATAAATAGGAATAAATTAGGAAGAAAGGGCAATCTCCATTTTCTATTGAAATTCTAACTGGAAACATCTAATATAACATAATTATGTATGAACTGAAACTCACAAAACAGTCGTAGTGGACTATGCAGAAATGGGAAAGCTGACAGTGAAATTAAGAGATAAAAATGATGAACATAGAAGAATGGAGGCCTTTCATGGACTATTAAAAAAAACTACATTCAAATGAAATTGCGGGCAGAACTCGAGATAAAAGAAGTGGAAGAAAAATGACAAATAACTGTAACAGGTAAACTTTTTGTGGTAGATAAAATATAATGCAGTAGAAAAGGCTTGAGTTAAAAATACGGTGGAAGTGAGGATGGGAAGTCAACTTATGAAACAATATACTTACTTGATTTCATGGTTATTGTGAAATGGTTTGAAAATTTTAACTAAAAAATTATATACAACCCCCCCCCCCAATAAAACTCACAAAACAGTGAACGAACTTTTGAATTTCACAGTAGTTTTCCTCAGGTTTGTCGGTCAACATACACACATAAGGGGGGTGGGAAATATAAGAATATAGGAAGAGCCCATGTAGTCCAGCATCCTGCTCTCACAATCTTAAGATTCAGAATTTTTTATTTTTATAGACTCAACAGGTTTTTAATAAAGCTTGCTGGTACCGGGAACCAGTTGGAAAGATGAATGCCAGTCGTCCTTCAGATTTGTCTCTAGCACCAGCTGAAATTTGCCACAAGGTGTTGTTGGAGAGAGTAGAAGGTAAAGCATGGTAGTCTTTTATATATTAGCAAAGCAGGAGATTTTTACATGATGCACTATGTAGAAAAACCAATGGACGCCAAACTTGCCTGGTGTTTGGAAAAGCACTGCCTTCCCATTTGGAAAAGTACAGCTGCTCTGTCTTCTGCATCTGTATCTGAACAGTTTCCAGGCCCCGGACCAATTCAAAGTGCTGTTAACCTTTAAATCCCTGAACTCTTTGGGGCCAGGTTGCCTGAAGGATTGTCTCTTCCCATACCTACTTGCCTGACCTTTTAAGATGTCCATCAGAGACTCTTCTCTGGCTCGTGCAGGCAAATGTTGTCAACTCTTTGCAGTATTGGTGCTCTGGTTATGGAATGACATTCCTGGAAAGGCTGGCACTACATTGATGTTCCTGTTATTTTTACATAGCAGTGCTGACAGCTGCCTTAATCTTCGCAGAGAACGTACAAAGAGGGTCTTCATTTGTTCTCCGGGGGTAAGTTACAACAGTGATGCGTGTCTTGGACCCAGTTCAGGTGGTAGGAATAACTGAGACAATATGATCACAGACTCACCCATGTACTGTTCCAACTTTGCGACACTAGGAAAATCTAGCAGGAGCAAAGATTAGATTAGTTTCTTTAGCGATTTATTTATTTTTTTACTTTCTCTCATCTCCTAGAATCCCTGTGTTAACCTTCAAAAGGGAGGTTTGGCTGTCCTTCATCTCACTGGTGAGGTTGCAATAAAGCAACCTGAAAAGTAAACAGTATGTTCAAATAATTTTAAAAGTACAACAAAGAAATATTGTGTGCAAAACACCTCCTAAGAGCCATGAGTCTCTGAGTGTTCGCACACAAGATATTTTCCTCTTAGGCAAGAAGCAGAACTGAAACTCTCATGGAAGGACAACAAAAAGTTCAAATGAGGATTGAAGTTGGAAGAGCAACACTGAATGAGGAAGACCATAAGTTTAGAATAAGGGTCTTTATATACTGAAGAATACCAGAGGCAGAGTCTAACAAGAGACAGAATATATTCCAGGGTCCTGCAATTACTTTGACTATACAGTGGAACCAACACCAATACTTGCCAAAGATAGAGAACCCCAGAGCTCTTTTCTCTTGACACACTACCACAGAGATTGGACCATGCCACATCTCTACACTATAGTAAAAGATGTGCAGGTAGTATGCAGCCCAAATACTTCTACGGAGCGTGAGATGGAAGTGTGTTTGAGAGGCCTCTAAAGCCTAGAATTGATAGAAGCAGAACTAAAGAACTTAAATGTACCACACCTTATCTGGGGATCATCAAGTTTTGACAGAAAAAATAAGTTCAAAAATGAATTATCTGCATTTCTCAAATCAAACTAAAGGGTCTTCTGGATGGAGGGCTCCTAGTGCTACTGATTAAATGGATCTTCCACCATAAGGTAAAAGCAGAATTCCCATTCACAGGGATATAGTGTGGGCATCTTGCTATATCTTATGCACCTGGCGGGCAGAATATAGTCTAGCGGCCAATGTTGTCCCTTCCCCTTCCGTGACTCTTCATAGTTCCCTTTATCTCATTTTGAAACAGGTGCTTTTCTCAACCATTTTAACATTGTGTGTGTGTAACACCAATTTTGAATCAGTGGTCATGCATGTCTTTTTAAAAAAATGTTAAGTCATGCTATTCCACCATAGTTCGATTGCACAACCCTACAAATTACTTTTGAAAGGGAATGTAGCCGTACATCCAAGATATTTCGGGTTCTCATCCGCCTTTGACAATGAGGTCTCTTGGTGGGTTCCAACTATGTAGAAATACAATACTGAAAACAGTTAAAACAGATTACAGCAGACATCGGCCCTCCAGATGTTTTGGGACTACAACTCCCATCATCCCTAGTTAGCAGGACCAGTAGTCAGGGATGATGGGAATTGTAGTCCCAAAACATCTGGAGGGCTGAGTTTTCCTATGCCCGGATTACAGTCACCAGAACAAGGTGGGTCAGAGAGGCCTAACATCAAGCTGCATCTGTTTGCCCCTGTGCTTCAAGGTTATTTCATCTCTCTGGCTTGGAGAATACTGGCAAGTTATTAACAGGCTGCTGGAAGTCTGCTGCTGCCCTGGATGTTCTGGTAGAAAGAGAAGTCCAATGTCAAATGCTTAAGTAAACACTGGTGAAGGGCACAAGCTACTACCCCAAAATAAACAGTGTCCGGTTACTGTGATTTACTTGTAGGTAGTTCCCTTGCAATAAAGAGAGATTGTGATATACTGTATTGTTTCTCTTATTGTTAACTACATTGCTACATGCAACAAGACTCGGTCACAAAATGCATGGGGCAAAATGCACACATTCTGCAATAGTTTGGGTGGTGGCTTTCACAACCTGCAAGAGCTCAACATATCAAGATTAACAGGGTTAACACAGATGGCCTAGTCGCAGTATAACTCCCTTGAACCATCTGTTGAAGTGGAACCAGGCTTTCCTATGAACTGACACATGCATTTCATTGAGACCTGATTTCCTGACCCATTGCAGCACACAATTAAATCCTTTATTGGTTGTATAGCAAATACATATTTTTGCTGGTCTCTCACTCGATTGGCTTTGGGTTGGACCCTGAGAAAGACCCACAAAAACACCTGTGAAATCCTAAAAAAAAGTTGTCCTAATTGCCTTCTTCCTCCAAAAGGCGCTTCTCCTGGGGGTTAGGGGACCCTGGTATATGTCTCTGAAGATCAGGCCGATGCAACTTCTGTGAATGGAGCTTCCAATGTTGCCTCTGCCCTATTTTGGAGATCTGCCTTCACCCTCAGCTTGCCTCATTCAACTGGGTTTCCCAATTCTTAGGGGAGCTTTTAAGTGTGTTGGGTGCCTGGGAAGTCTGAGAATGCGTTTCCACTGGTCTCTTTCTGCACTTTTCTCAGGATCCAACCCACTGGGAGGTAGAAAAAGGCCCATCTGCTTCTAAGAGGCTGCAAGTGAAACTGAATAATCATTGCAATGCTTGTCCAGCCTAGTAGTACCTGCACAAACCTGTTGACCGAGGAAGGAGGAGCTCAAGCAGAGCAACCACAATGTTGTGGGTTATCAAGGGCAGTGAAATTTTATCCGCTGCGATAACGTCTATCGTGTTGAATGTACCACAAGTTCTGTGCAAAATACGCAACACCAAGGAGGGAGAGGAAAGGACATTTGATAATTACGTTTTCCATGCCCAACTGAACGTTTTGCTTATCAACAGTTGTTTTAACAGAACGATAGTTACTGTGGGTGAATATATGCCGTTATCAGCTTCTGATGATGATGGATATTAATCTGCGTAACCTTCAGGCTAAAAGGGTATAAAACCAAAATGGTTACCTGATTGACTCTTTGGGCAGCGGCTGAACAGCTTGTTTTCTGAAGGAGCTCCTGGTTTTCAGCAAAGATGGCAACTTTAAATGAAAAGAAGACATGCAGCCAAAGAATGGAGAACTTCCAGCGTTTCTTATGGAATCCAGAAACAGGGCAGTTAATGGGAAGAACCTTGATTAACTGGGGTATGTGGCCAAACACACAGAAGAGAATATCGTTCAGGCATTTTTGTGCTGTTGGGATTTGGTCATTTGCATTATTTCTGTATGATTAAACGTCTTAAGTTGACAAGATGCTTCCTATATAACAGTATTACTTGGTACGAGCCTGGAGAATCCACAAACTACTTTTTTTAAAAAAAAAAAACGATTTGCAAATTTGTTGACTTTAGCAGAAAACACTCATTTCCCTTTTATTTAAAATAGCTTACAGGGAAGCAGTTGGCTCTGCAACAGACTAACAAAACCCAGAACTCCTACTAGACGGGCGCAGAAATGCCAGTTTGTGGCAGAAACAATAGAAGGAACATGACTTTGATTTTATTCTTTTTGATCTGGATCCAAAGAACCACATAACTAGTTCTGTGAATCCAAGGGAGTTTTCCCACAGCAGCCCCGAGTGCTGGGTGCAAACCTCTTTAAGAAACTGAGGGGAGTTTCAAAAGCGGTTTGCAATATGGCACAGGGGTCTGCTCTTCAACGGAAAGCTGCTAAAAGATTGTGTTCAAAGTGCATGCAATAGGTTAGACGCACCTAAATCAGCTCACTGGATCTGGTCTGTCTTCAGAAGGGTGCCATTACTTATATATGTATTTTAAAAAGTCTCTGAAATACAACTAATGGAAAATTTAATTTCAAACATCTTTATCCCTTTCTTCAATCATAAGCCACAGCAACTTAAAAATGCAATTGATAAGATGTTCAATTTATTGGTTATTATTCTGTGACTAATTTCAATATATGCTACTTGTATTTCATTAGATTTAGCAGGTGGGCTTATCCACATTTTACTTTCTCCTCCATTCTTCCCAGGCATGACTTGTGCTCAGTGTCCAATTGCCTTTTAATCTTTTTCCAGAGCTTTGCCCATGAAAACTCCCTCTTTAAAGCTCAATTGGACCAAACTGCAATTTATGGTAAACTCGAATGGATGTTTGCTCCAATTGAGAGCTAAAAAGCAACTTTTCACGGGAAAAGCTCTAGGGCAAAAAAACCCTTTGGACACAGAGCTTTTAAGTACAGACCTGGACCTGGAAAGAGTACCGCTAAAGTGTGGATAAGCCGAGTGCACACACACACACAAAATTTATGCTCCAGCTCAACATGCGTTTTTACTTTGTGATGTGAAACTGCAAATTGCATTTTTGTCCGTTAGACTTCAACAGTGACATACTCATTGTCCCTTTATTCTTTTGGGAGTATAAATTTTAAGCAGTACGTTTCTCTGTAAGTTTGCACTGAAGACCTCCACAACATCCTTACTCGGTAGTTGAAGCAATTAACTTTAGTTGTGCGGTATATGTTGTAATTCTTATTATGGGAAATTTGGAAAGTTCTCAACTCGTAATTTCAGTGCTGGGATATTTATTTCAGTGCATCCAACCCTATGAAAGCCAAATGGTATTGAATTTCCAGCTTCCACTGATGATCTTCAAAGCAGCAAATGTAGTCAGCTTCCCCAAATCACCCCGTTGAGTGTAGCATTCTCCTGAATCGCAGTGCTACAAAAATCTGTGCTCCTTTTCTAGCACTAGAATGCTTAACCAGGAGATTAAGAAGCTCCTGTGCTGAAATGCCTTAAAACTTCTATTATAAATATTTCATCTAACTGTTGTCATGTACTTGGTTGCTGCTATTAGTTACTGAACCAGAACAGGTTGCCTCATAAGAGTAATGAATATCATGCTTTTAAAAAGTTTTAACTTAATATTTCTTTTCTTAATAGTTTGGATCAGTCTTTATTATGTTGCATTCTATGTGGTAATGACTGGACTGTTTGCACTTGCTATATATTCTTTAATGAAGACACTCAATCCGTATACACCGGACTACCAAGATCGATTAAAATCACCAGGTACTTAACACATTCCTGCCCATTCTGTTACAAGTTATGCTACACACACTCACTTACTGCATAAATCAACTTAAGACACATAAAATGATGGTTTGAGTTCTAATGAAGTATAGCCTGGTGCTTAAGAGTTTTAGGAGCAGGGATGGGGAATCTGTGGTACTCTAGTTGTTGCTGAACTCCCTTTAGCACTAGCTAGGATGGTTAATGGCTAACACCACTTGGAAGGCCACAGCTTCATTTGGAATGATATAGTTGTACCTTGGATCCTGAACTCCCTGGAACTCAAGACGTTTTGGCTCCCAAATGCCACAAACCCGGAAATGATTGTTCCGGTTTGCGAATGTTCTTTTTGAACCCAAATGCCTGGCAGGGCTTCTGATTGGCTGCAGGAGTTTCCTGCAGCCAATCAGAAGCTGCAATTTGGTTTTCAAACAATTTGGAAGATGAACAGACTTCCGGAATGGATTCCGTTCAACTTCCAAGGTATGACTGTACTGTATTTACTCAAATTTAATGCGCCATCAAATCTAATGTGCATCCTAATTTTTGTGATGTATTTTGCCAAAAGAGGTGCGTGTTACATTTGAGTAAATATAGTAGCTTCCAACTTACTTTTCTTGACACAGAAGTCACAGAATTGAAGCATATCTGAGTTTACCTTCCTTTAATCCCAAGTTATGATATTTTGTTTAAGCAGCAAGTAAGGGCCTACCAGTTAAATGAATCATGTGGTTTGCCCTTGAATGCAGTAACTTTAACCATCTCCAGGGGGGCAGGAACCCTTTGAAATGACAAAGAACTCTTTGCTAAGATTCGGTTCTCAAACCAAGAAATGTCAGGCATAGGTTCACTACAGAACTAATGTTAAGGAGGTCAAACCTTTCTGATTTCTAGTAACCTGATTGTTGGAAATGGAGACTTTCAATTTATACTTATTTTTTCACCAAACTAAGATGAACTGCCTGTAATGGGATCTTTCTCTCTTCCTCGCCTGTATATTAAACTGCACTTTCAATGAAGGCGTGACATTACGACCAGATGTGTATGGAGAAAAAGGACTGGAAATTTATTACAATATTTCTGACCCGGACTCCTGGGAACGTTATGTTAAAACTCTTCACAGCTTTCTTTCAGGTAAAGTATGTGGGAAAATATCACAATAAAGGTGGCCTGAAGTACAGTAGGAGGTCATCACTTTGAAATAGAGTTGCATGGGGTCACCTTGAGTTTGGGTTTGAATGCAGAAAGGTAACTCTTGTATGTATTTCTGGATGAACTGGGAAACATTTTCCAAGTTTCCCTAAACAATATCAAGAGGCAGCAGGATTGTACAACCATTAGAGGCAACGTTATTTTAAGAAGAGCAATTATTCTCTTACAAAAACAATGGCAAGAGGTTAGCCTGGAAGGTGCTCCAAAAGAAAGCAATAGAAATTGATTTTCCCCTTACTTTTTCTATCAATAATATACAGCTTACAACGAAACTGCACAGCATGCCAACAGGAACTGTACTATGGAAGGATACTATTTTCAAAAGTCTTTTGATGCTCCACACCACACAAAATATTCCTGCAAATTTACACAAGATATGCTTCAAAACTGTTCTGGTCTGGCGGATTCTAATTTTGGTTTTCCAGAAAGAAGCCCTTGCTTAATAATAAAAATGAACAGAGTAAGTACTTAAACAGTTCTTTAAAAGAATAATTTATTATATCAAACATTATTGAGTTCAAACCTGGAAACAAAGGGAGGCAACTTATAACAACCTGAAGCCTTATTTGATCTGTAGTGTTCTGAAGGACTAAAAGGCACGAATTGAAAAGGTCTTCTTATTTTAACAGCAGAATCTCATCCAACAAGGGATATAAAGAAACACAAATGTAGCTTTGTTGACCCGTAAGGGAAAGGAAGTCTTAAAATTGACAGTTGGGAAATACCAACCGAAATGTCATGAAATACTGGGAAGTTTTCGTGTTCTTCAGAACTCTTATTCACAAAGGTTGTTTAGCTGGTCCTAATATAAAGTATTGCCCACCCAACAAGAAGATTCCCAATATCCTAGGAAAGGAAAACAAAGATTGGGAATAAGGTGCCAAGTATAAGAAAGCAGGAATAGTTATAGCTGGTATAGCACAAGGACTTAAACCAACAGCTGAGACAAGCATCCCAGCGCAAGTGGGATCTTCTGTTCCATCCCTGCACCTGAACTTTCCAGGTCCATGACAAATAAATTTTAAAAAATTCAAAGCTACTACTGTTTCGGTGGTTAACATGAAAAATTATTACCTCACAGATTATAAATTTTCTCCCTGGCAATGGCACTGCACCAAGAGTGAACTGCACAACACTGGTAAGTTTATATTGCCCAATGTTCTTGTATTGAAATTATTTCCATTTAGCTAATACACAGTAAAAATGTACGCCTATCCAGAAGTCTTACTAGAGCTCAATGGCTCAAGCTTGCAAAGGGCCACAGTCTTACGGCTCCAACTTCATGTTATACAGAGAAGCACGTTACCTAAATGCCCGTGGTTTCTTCTTTTTCTGCTACCCAAAGCCATTTCAGGATGGAGGCAATTTGGAGCAGAGTGCTTCACTGTTACCCTGCTTCCCTATCATCACCTGAGCCACGAGGTCAAAAACCTCATGAGGTTTCAAAAACATATTTACTTTACAAACACATAGCTAGGGCTTCCGTTATTTCCCTCAATGAAACATTTGGAAGCCATTCAGTACTTGCCAATGCCTGAGAAGCAGCCGAAGAACTGAAGCTAAACATTTTGATATTATGCCTGGATAGCTCAATTGGTTAGAGCGTGGTGTTGATAATACCAAAGTTGCAGGTTCAAGGCCCATGTGGGACAGCTGCATATTCCTACACTGCAGGTGGTTGGGGCTAGAGATAACCCTCAGGGTCCCTTCCAATTCTACAATTCTATGGTGTAATCTAATAACGGTGGAGGGAGTTCCTACTTTCACCTCAGACTCAATCTTATTTTCAAGTAGTGCTCTTAAGCTCACAACATGCAAACGGCACTAGTGAAGTATGGCTACGTAACATACCTAAAGCACAAAGCAACATGTAATTAGAGAGAAAGCACTAGTCCTAACACTTGCCTTGCCTATGATCAACAGGATGATGCCAGTCCGCTGGAGGTAGATTATTATCCTACAAATGGTACTTTTGCCCTTCACTACTTCCCATATTATGGACTGAAAGCACAGGTATGTTTTTTGACCATGTTCACTTTGACTTTCACAGATACTTTAAATGGAAGGATCTAACGTTGTACACTTTCATTTTAGCCTACCTACAGCAATCCATTGGTGGCAGTGAAGCTTCTCAACATGCCCATAAACAAAGAAGTAGTCATTGTATGTAGAGTTAATGGTACTGGAATTACTTCAGATAATCCTCACGACCCGTACGAAGGAAAAGTGGAATTCAAAGTCAGGATACAAAATTGAGCAACGAGAGTGCCGAGCTCATTGAGGATAACTTCTTGTTGTCTGGAACCTTCATCCAGGACAGCAGAAATGGATTAAGTCACACTGTTGGTTGTCAAATGTATTATTGTTTTACGACAGCAGAAAAATGAACAATCCAGAATTCCAGCAATGGATTACTCAACTTAATTCCTCACTTGTAATACATGACCCAGATGCTAACAAGTCGTATGGCAAGCCTACACCAATGCTTATGCGTAACTGTTTATTATACACCTGTAATTTGAAAAACGAACAAAACCTATGAATGCTAATCCACACCTCTCCCCCTTTTCTCACTCAAAAGCTTTTTTAAAAAAAGTTCGTTTTTGTTTTGTATTTGTTGAATTGATATAAGCAAATAATTTAATAATTGCTTGAACAGTCATTAACACGCTGTATAATATTTTAGTATCATGCAACTTGTATTTGTAACATATGGTTTCCATTTGAATGTCTGTAGTTTGATACAAAACGTCTACAGAGGGCAACTACGTAAAAACTTTTGGAAGGCCCAAAGCCATCCGAAAACAAGTCACTACTGTAATATTCAACTGTACAAAACTTACTTTCAATGTACCAGTGCTTTAGCGCAGATGCTAATATGATTTCCACTCCCTGAAAAGGCCAAGCTGGATACTAAATTTACTAAACACAATGTAAGAAATGTTACCTAATGAAAACATGTTGGTGTCATTTCAATGGAAATGTTTAAAACTACCTAATGTAAATGTGTGTGATGCAAAAAAATTAAATAGTAATAAAACTATTATTTGTGGCACTGTTCATGCAATACACTTTGGTACAGGTTGAAAGCTACTTTGGACACACAATGTGGGGTTTTTGAGTTTAAAATTTGAAAACAGGGAAAAGTCCCATTGCAAATTGCATCTGAACATAACACCAGTGCTATTTTCTAGAAAAAGAGGTGCCGGAACTCACTTCCTGGTTCTCTTAAAATGGCAATGGTAAGACACATTTGATCTGCCATGGAGTAGAGGAGAAAAAAAAGCTGTTGTTGGAACATGAATCTAAAGCCACCAGAACAAGTGGTATGGGCTCTTGGGATCTTTTAGTAGTTTATATTTTAGTTTTATTTTGAAGGCGGCCAGTCCGTCAATAGAATCCCATTAGGAGTTGAAGAGCAGTGGCTCCTTAGCGTATTTTAAAAGTTGCATCTGGTGCAGTGCTTTTGAGCACAAAAAAGTTAATTAGAACATGAAACTATCTTTTGCACTAAGAAAAACTTCTACAAACTTGCAACAGTAAACATTCTAGCTTTATAATTTATATTAAAGCAAACACTAAATTGCACACTGTGAGCCAGAATGTTCACAGTGAAAGTCTCTCTTAATAATGATTAGTGGCCTTAAGCAAGGTCACCACTTACAAGCTCTAATAGTGATGTGGGTCTACGCTGTCTGACTGTCTCGGCCTGTGCATGCTTGGGCAAGCAAGCTAGCCTATTACACCTGCAACAACAGGCCTAATGGTGAGCTACGTTACCAGGGTGATGTTTGCGACCGCCAATTTTTGTAATTTTAAGCACTGTATGCCACTGATTATTTTGATTAGTGTTTCATTACATCGACATTTTCGCTCTTTTAAATTGTGTTTTTTAAAAAAGAAGATGCCTCAAGCTGTGAAGGTGTTTTAAATAAACAAAAGGAATTAATGAAAAATATCCCCATGTGCAGATGGAAAGCATATCCTTGCAAACATTGGACGGCTGACTCTATTAGTGACTCTAGTTGCTGCAATCCCACCTCCCCCAAAACTCCGCCGGAGCACGATTTCTGTTCTCATCCTGAAGCAAAGTTCTTAACCCGAGGTACTATTTCTGGGTTATCGGAGTCTGTAACCTGAAGCGTATGTAACCCAAGGTACCACTGTACAAGCACAGTTGTACCTTGGTTTTCAAATGCCTTGGGAGTCGAACATTTTGGCTCCCGATCAAAAACCGGAAGTCATTGTTTCGGTTTTCGAATGTTCTTTGGAACCCGAACGTCTGACATGACTTCCATGCAGCCAATTGGAAGCCGCGCCTTGGTTCCCAAATGGCTGCAGGAGCTTCCTGAAGCCAATCAGAAGCCACACCTTGGTTCCCAAATGTTTTGGAAGTCGAACAGACTTCCGGAATGGATTCCGTTCGACTTCCAAGGTACCACTGTACCTCCTCCCTTTACAAAAGCCAAGCAGGAGACAGCAATCTCAGGGAGGATATGGTGTCTAGAGAGGCACCACAAGAATATACAATTTTTATCAAATCAGACGCATCAGAATACATACTATTCTAACTAACCATTTTAAAAAATGGCATTTTTTTTAATTTACTGATGAAAACAGAAGCCAACACATTTTACTAAAGCTCCCTTTTATTTCAGGCATATCTCAACCATTTATCCACTTATACATTTCTATGATCAGAGGCACTATCCTAGGGATTAATTGCTTGTGAATGCAGTGCTGTTAAAGTCTCTCACAATTTATGTAGAGATATAAATACCTACCTACTTACCCATTTAAAGAGCTCTGAAACTCTTCCAAACTGAAGAACTATATCACAAGTCAAAACACAACAAAGCAGAAGGTGAAAATAATCTTGATTAGAGAAACAAAGAACTTGTTAAAAATGCCCACGCGCTTTTTATTAATAAAAACTAATAGTGCCACAATTAAACAAGTAAAACAAACTGCTTATATTCCATAAAATATTACAGAAAAGTTTATTTGTGTTTCAATAAAAAGACTACTGTCTTAGAACAGGCAGCTGACAGTATTTGTGCAGTTAATTCTTTGTGAATAAATTTTAAAAGACTACCACCTGCCCTGAAATTTCTTTTATAAAAAAACGAAGTATTAAAAGTGATTGACAAATTTTGAGTTAAACATAAAACATTCTCTATATTTAATTTCAACTTTATAATAGATTACTGGAAGATGTTTAAGAAACAAATATAAACATTTGTTTCAGTACATGTCTTTTATATGATAGACTTATAGGTATGTAAACAACTATATAACAAATTGTTTTCAAAATCTGCCTGTAAGAAATCAGGCAAATTTTTATCATAAGCAAAACTCATCCCAAACCTTCAAGACATTTACACAGCTGTGCCAGCTTGGCAGTAAACATTTGCCAAAAATTGTATTTCATATGTCCTAACATTCAGCAAACACAATATATAAATTTGATGGAATTACAATGATCAGAATAATTTTTAAAAGGGAAATAAATTCACACAATTTCCGCAAACTAACATTTAAAAAGAGGCTCTTTTGTTTGTTTCTTTGGACTCTGCATGATCAGCAAAATATAACATTTGTTTGCTATGCTTCAGTACGAAGTGTCACCTAAATGCACTCTAAATAAAATGCCATTCAGTGTATGCATTTTTGACAGGTGGACAGATTTTATTTTCCATTAAATGTGGCTACATTTTCAAACTTAGCAACAACACTTAGGGGCAAAATGCATTTTCCTTCAAGTTAAAAATTCTAAGCAAAGAGTAAATAAAGGTTCTGCATTAACACACTGGTATCAACACACACATCCTCACCACATGTAAAAAAATCTACATAAAACAAACAATTCTTTTTACTTTACTGGAGGAGCAATTTCTAAATTCAGGACTCTTACCAGTATCTCCTTGATGGGGCAATTTTATGACAATTCTCTTCCTAGAATTATTCCTGAAGCTTGCTGAATTTTAACATTTAAAAAAGTCTACACGCAAAAAATATCAGTCGTCATCGTCATTTTCATTAAAGTCCTCGTCATCGTCGTCATCATCATCTCCAACATAAGACACTGGTGTCTCTACTCTAGAGCCGCTATATTGAGATCCATTGGAACTTGTAGCTAACATTCCATCTCCTCCGTTTGAGTAGTCACTGAAACAAAAGCAAATACTTTTAACTGGTTTTCCATTAATGCATTAAGTTTTTACAACTATGCAGGAGGAAGGGTAAGAAAAGGAATGTGCCTAAAAAATTTTTTGAACTGAAGTCATGCAAGGTTGCTACTGGACCCCAGGGACTTTGCTTGCATCTTTGGCTAGGATGCCAGGATGAACTGCTGTGCCTTCCTGGACACAATGTCAAAAGAAAAGAAAAAGCCTTTGTGGGTATGAATTGGGATCAACTTCTCAACACTTCCCTATGGCTGCTCTACACCATTATCGTCCTTTGGGCTTTAACTCCTTCAAAATGCCTATTAGGGAAACTATTAAAGGTAAAGGGACCCCTGACCATTAGGTCCCGTCGTGACCGACTCGGGGGTTGCGGTGCTCATCTCGCTTTATTGGCTGAGGGAGCCGGTGTACAGCTTCCGGTCATGTGGCCAGCATGACTAAGCCGCTTCTGGCGAACCAGAGCAGTTCACGGAAACGCCATTTACCTTCCCGCCGGAGCGGTACCTATTTATCTACTTGCACTTTGATGTGCTTTCGAACTGCTAGGTTGGCAGGAGCTGGGACTGAACAATGGGAGCTCACCCCATTGCGGGGATTCAAACTGCCGACCTTCTGATTGGCAAGTCCTAGGCTCTGTGGTTTAACCCACAGCGCCACCTGCGTCCCATAGGGAAACTATTAGGCAAAACAAAAAGTGAAATTTGCCCTTTGATGAAAGAAGCACTTTCCTTAGGAAGTCTCAGCAGCTGCTGATAAGATTTTATCTGGCTAAGAACAAAATCCAACCGACCAGAATCCATCACCCGCTACCAAGGAAGCCTCCCAGATCAAGGACATCGGTTGGTTGCATTTTTATTGGGTAACATGTTTTCTGGCTGAGCTGCACCCGCGCACAGGTCACTAGACCTCTTACAAAAACCCTGTTCCTCTATGGTAAAAGCTTGGGTTGCAGCTTAATATAAGCGATTATTAACCTGCACTGCAGGCTCTAAGTTGGTTTTAAAATTCCGGGGAGGGAGATATTGGGGCGAATACAGGTGGTGGTATTTGGAATGTACTGTATTGGCCTGAATATAAGCCTCACCTTCCAAATTCCAACCGTGAAAAGTTAAAGTGCAGCTTAAATTCACGACCTTAAAGAAACTGGCTTTTATGGTATCGCAGCTGAAACAGACATATGGTAAAATGGAACGGGTTTGAGTGCCTGCGGAATTTTAAGGGAGTGGTTTATATTCGGATACTGTCTTTTTTTCTTCCCCCTCGAATTTTAAAGTTGTGGCTTATATTCGGGCCAATATGGTAATATGCTCTATTTGGGCAATAAAGTCGATTTTGGTCCATATCAGGGAAACCACACTTTTGAGCTGTATCGTAGGTGGCACAGGACCGCAGGGCAAATGTCACACACATCTCACGTTGGCAAGGCTGTGTGGTGCTAGGGGAACATACTTCTACCTCTGGTGAAAGTGTTTGCAGGTCTATATATTTTTGGTCCCTGGTTTTTAATGAAACTAAGCAGTCAACTTAATTACCCCCTCTCTTCTTCCTCTCCCGTTTATTTTTGGGCATGACAACAAGATGGTTATATTAGAAGATTTTGTTATATCTTTTATTGGCTACTGCATGCTTGCCCACCATACAGAAATCGGAATATACTGGATATTCCAATAATGTTTGGAATATTGCCGTTTTTGAAGAAGTTACACACCATCTTCGAACTTTGCAAGGCACAGCTACATCGGATACCCTCTATCCAGTCGAGCGGGATTTTATTTTGTATACAAATGAACACCACTTACAACAACTTACACCAGCTTCCCAGTTAACTTTTGTTTCGTTATGTGATATGTGAACTGTTAATATATGTGATTTGTGCCACCTTTCATCCCTATGGTTTTTGTTTTTCCCTATATCCCTGTATGTAATACTGTTTTGTTCTGCATTAAAATCAATGGAGGGGGGGTTCCTAAAAATGACGGCACTTGCCATTTGCCAGGTTTATCAGTATTTAAAGAGAAATCCCATCTAACCTGTTTGAAAATCTTGTCCCATTTGAAGCTGAACCTGATGAGGATGAGACATACACACTGCTTATTGATCCCTGAGCCATTTCTGTAAAGGAAGAAAGCATTATGAATTCTGCAGTGTTGATTCTGTACTAAACACAAATCTAATCCAAATATTTTTTACACGTAGTAAAATTTTGTGCAAAGAGCTCATCACGAAGAATTTTTTTAAAGGAGCTTAAAAAAAGAAAGAAAGAGGTTACACGGCCCATTAAAGTTCCCACTAAAATATAGGTGCACTGAATAATCTCTAAAGTGCATACAAAGCAGAAGAAAAATGGGGGGGGGGGTAAGTTTGGGTGTACAAAGCCTAATTCTCTAATGGGATTCCACAGCATACAAAACTAAGTGTATCATTAAAACACCCGATTGTATTTTAGTAAATAAAACCAATTGTACGGAACAGCAGAGGCAAGGATGAATATGACAGCTTCCTTTTACTATGAAAATATTGATCATTCATAACTGTTACACTTAAAAGTATGGAAACACGTGCTAAAATGAAATCAGACTTGGTTCAAATTTGCTCTAATAGCTGACAAGTACCGTATTTTTCGCTCTATAAGACACACCAGACCACAAGACGCACCTAGTTTTTGGAGAAGGAAAACAAGAAAAAAATTATTCTGAATCTCAGAAGCCAGAACAGCAGGAGGGATCGCTGCGCAGTGAAAGCAGCAATCCCTCTTGCTGTTCTGGCTTCTGGGATAGCTGTGCAGCCTGCATTCGCTCCATAAGACGCACACACATTTCCCCTTACTTTTTAGGAGGGAAAAAGTAAGTCTTATAGAGCAAAAAATACGGTATTTCAAGGACAGCTTTGTTAATTCTGATGTTCTGCAGTCCTTTTTGACACCAACTGAGGACAGCACCATAGCACTTTACAAACAGTTCTCCTTTCTGAAATGATTTCTAGGATTGGCCTGGCACCTAACATTTCAGAATCGACTGCTAGATAATCCACCTCTATGTAGGTGATGGTAACTCCACAATGATTTGGAAGTCACTGCACTATTACAACTTTTATTTCCATCATTTGAGGGCAGGGAGGTTCTTAAGAACTTTTCACTCAGAAAATGCTCTGCTTAGGCAACTGTAATGATAAAAGGCTTTGCAAACTACTTGTATCCTATAGCGCTGCATATTGCAGTTGTGTCAAGTTCCAATGGCAGTTTGGTTTCTTTTCCACACACATTTTAAATATAAGGAAATCTTTCACAGAACCTTACCTGTCACATATGGTTCAAGAGCTTTAGGAACCAAGCTCCTTGCATTTTTTAGGTCCTCTGCCGAGCAACTTCCAGATTCTAGCCCAAAAGCCATTCCCATGCGCTTTAACACTTCTATATCATCGTGTATTTCAAATGCATTGTCAAAATTAAATAGATATTCAAACCTACAGAAAGTGGGTAGAAACTGGTCAAAAAGCTATGCACATAGGGTCATAAAATTTTCTTCCAAAGTGTACCTTCTACTAATACGCAACTTTTAAAAGATACAGCACTTTTTGATGCTGTTATACAATTCCAACACTGTCTTTCAGGAAGCAGTAGTCTCAAATATTTCAATATCTCATATATTAGTAAGATAATTGGCCCCATCAAGACCAACACTGTCCAGTCTCACTGGCAAAGGTCTTTTGTGGAGCCCTACAGAAATCAGTGTTGAGGAGTGCAGCTCACAGAATCAGCTATAATCTCACCAGGTTATAGACTGTTGAGGCCAGCAATGTGGTAGAATGTTCCACCTGCTTAAATACAAGAAGTTTCAACAGTGTTCCTCTGGCTCTTGAAGACATACCTGTTTACAAGCATTCCCCACCCCCCACCCCACCTAATCTCCTAAACTGAACCTCCTGTTTTAACCTCTGTGCTGCTTTAATGGGCTTTATTGTACATTTTATTTGCGAGTTTTTATTTTAACATTTTGAACGAACTGTTTTAGTGTGGATTTTCATTACGTGTGTATTTTTTCTATTGGTTTTTATACTTGTAAACCACTTTGAAACCACTTAGGCAATTAGGTGGTATATAAATATAAAATAATAAAACCAGTATTTGCAACCCCAACTTTGTCAGTATTTAAGAGATTAGTCCATTTTCCTGCATAAATGTCAAGCTAGCTCCATGAACATGTGCACCTGGTTGCAGCTTTGCTCTCCCCTTGCAAGAGCATGGGCAATGAAACTATGCTCCCTGGCTTACTGTGTTATGACTGAATTGGAGGTCCTGGTTTGTTTTGCTTCAAATAAACCACAACATGAAGGCAAGATTTCTTCTTTGTCTACCAGACATTGGTTTGAGCAAAACAAACCATGTTCCCAAGTTCATATGTAATACTAAGACAAGCACCATGGTTTGTTGCCCCCATGCTTACTAGAGGGAGAAGCAAAGCACAAGTCAATTGCTTATTATAATTTATCATGCAAATGCAGCCAGTGTATTTGCAAGGACAGAAGAAAACACCCGTTTCCCTACTAGCAACCTACTTGTCATTAGAAATACTGCAGTCAATCACAGTCTTCTTGCTGGTGTTCACAATGATAAATGGCAAATGAATGACAGAATTAGAAGCTGGTGGTCTGTTTGCTTGCTGTTCTGCTTGACGATTTCGCTGAACAAGATTCTTGAAGGCAATTTGCTGTTAAGGGATTTAAATATAAACAACTTCATTTTCTTTAAGAATAGGAAAACAATTGTGAAGGCTTGCTTGGCATTAATTCTTAAACAAGAATATTTAAGAATAATTAAACAAGTAACACTAATATCTATAATCAAGTGTTTCTGGATTAGGCACTCTTAAGTTTTGAGAAATGCCTCCTTTTTGGTTACCAGGTGGTATGTGTTTAAGTCTACACACAGAAACACACACCCACACCTACACCTACACCCACACCCAAGTGGAGGGGTTTTTCCTCCAGCTCCAAAACAGAGTCCAGAACATGGGGGAAAAACTAACTTCTGCAAAGTGAATAAGCTCTGGACAAACTTTTTAAAGATAAGATCATCCGTAAAATAAGATGAGGAAAGCCAGTGGGGGGTTAGGGAAGAGAAAAATCTGCCTAATCAGGTAGGGTTGACCAGGAAGCTGAAGAAAAGCTTATTCCCTTGGTGCCATTTCATATATGCAGATACTGCCTGGTTACCAAGAGGAAGTACCGTATTTTTCACCCCATAGGGCGCATCGGCCCATAAGGGGCACCTAGTTTTTTGGGGGGGAAATAAAGAAAAAAAATTTATTTTCCCCCAAGGCGCGAGGGCTCCCGCGGCTTGCGCAGAGCTACCCGAAGCCCCGGCGTGACTGCTCAGCGCGCCGGGACTTTGGGATAAGAGGCAGCGCTGCGCAAGCCAAGGGAGGGAAAAAAGTGCGTCCTATAGGGCGAAAAATACGGTGCTTTCCAGAAGTAAAAAGGCTGCTATTCTTGAAACCCCAGAAAAATGCAAAGAAGTCTAATAAACCCCCTGAGGTTGTTCCAGTTAATTATTTTTATTCTATTATTTAATTCTACTCTATCTTTTAGGGCAGGCCTAAAATAAAAATAGGAGACACAAAACATACAGAACAGAATCAGATGAAGTTGCATACAGGTGCCTGCAATAATCAAGAACGAAAATTGTGTGATGCCTTATTGCTAAAGTGAATGAAAACCATTGGGAGGAAATCATTTTGCCTTGCCAGATGGAAAAATCCCCCCTCTCCAATCCCCATGCACTGTTCTGGGGGGTTCTCCCAACCCTCCAGAGCTGATCTGAGGCAGATAAGGGGGGCGGGAAGCACCTTTGCAGTAGCAGGAGCCCTTGCCGTGGCTTCTGCTAGCCCACCTGCTTAGTTGACTTGTCCAGCCCATTATCCTCTTATTCCCAGTCATGTCATTTACTTATGTAGGATTAAGTAAGTGCTTCAGGGGGAAACCGGCTCATCTTAACACATTAGACAATTGATAAATAAATATTAAAGGATTTGGCAAGGCAAACAACTGTTCCAAAAATACCTGAAGTATTAGCTCTTGTAGTTGTGACTGTTTTTGCTTTATTCTTTCAAGTCTTCTCTGTCGCTCCACCTTAAGAAAAGAAACGTTGTTAGTTTTAGAGAGGAGCTGGGTGAATTTGAGAAGTACTGTAGCTACATATTGCTCTGTATGTGGGCTAAAATCCAAGGAACCAAGAAGTTCATTCTGTGAATCTAAGGGGGCTTTATACTTGGTTCTGAAAAAGCAGCACCCTATCTCAAGTAATGAATACATTTGAAACATAGGCAAGATTCCAAAGCAGTTCACAAGACGGCATGAGAATTGGCTGCTTTAGATTTTTTTTAATATCCAAGATTTCATATCGGCTGAAATGAATTCGAAACATCACTTGCTGTTCTTAAACAACAACGACAGTGTGGCAACAGCCATAAACCCTCTCTCTGCATACAAGAAAATATTGAACACCCAGAGCTAACTACCATCAAATAATACATAAGCCTGTTCAGAGATTATTTAAAAGACAATAAAAAAAAAATCCAACCAAAAATGTATATGTTTCTTATAGCGAAGTCATTGATAGAATGAAGGGGTATTAAACAGAGGTGCTTATGAATCTGACCCTATTAGATTGTAAGGTTCTACTTCACTGTAAATATTCCCTAAAGTGGAACTCAAATTTTCATTATTAGTTACAGTGTTCTGGAATATTTCCAGAACTTGGGAGGAATTGTCAACTGTCTACTCCCTCTGTCTTCCGCCAGCACTTGGGAGGTTCTTACCCTAAAGATTTCTTTTTTGCTTATGATTTTTTGCAAATGCACAATCATTCTCAATTAAAGAAAGTTATGATTTTGAAAGCCAGATGTGCAGAATGAATTATTCCACCACTCCAAAATCTGGGTCTCCAACCAGAATGAAACCCTGTGTGAAACCGAAGGCATGCCGCCATCTTGGAACAGAAGTGAGGGAATCTGTTCTTCCCGAGTAATCAGAAAACAAGATTAAAGAAATGCTGCAAATGAGAAAAGTCCACCGCATTTTACCTCTAAATTCTGACATTCCTGAGCTGAATTAGTAGGTAGGCCAATCCATTTTATTTCTTTCTTCTCCTTGGAAATAATGTTCATGGCCATAAGGACATTTAAGGCATCATAGACACGTCGTCTAATATTCTTCTGATCATAAGCCTGCTGTTGAATTAAGAGTATTAGGATATCTCTGATTAAACTATTTTAAAGGTTTTATCCAGTCATGGAAAAGCAGAGGTAATATCGCAACTTTGTCGGTTAACAGAGTAGCACTTCTAATCTTGAAAACAAGAACTTGAATTTTCCATAACACACAATACACACACTGGGATGATCCCTAAGAGAGAAAGCAAAAAGAAAGGGGCTGTCTCTGCATGTAGGTATTTGTAGCATGCAGGAAATGGGTTTGTTGTCTCTACTAAATTCAGAACATGAATATATTTACCGATTCATTTGGTGAGATGTGTGCATCTGCAGTACTAAACTCTGCAACTAACTCATCTGCTACCTCATTGTATGAGGTCGTTCCTTTCCTCTGAACCTTCTCACAAACTTTCATAGAGAAGTGCCGCAAACCCTTGCCATTCTTCTCACCCTTTTTGTTGCGCTTCCTATAAATACAGATACAATGAGTTACACACACGAAGCCCCAAAACCAATGAGACGACTTTAGGGTGGGTTTCTTTTTTTAAGAGAACTGATACCCCAAATCACTCGTTTCATTAAACCTCGTGCAAAAGAAGGCTTCATCAATGATAAAATATGTTCCAATGGTAGCAGTGTTGGCCCACTGCCTTTAGGAATTTGTCTGCATAGAAGATTTACTTAGCCAAACCTTTATTAGGCATTACAAACAAAGGCCTTCATAAAATGTCCATATATAAAATTATAAAATATATACAAAAACAGCCAAAAACAGAAGCAGAACGCCTCAAAACAGTATTTTTTAAGAAATGCAAAGGCACTGAATAAATTGTTTTCATGAACGTAATTTGTTGGGTTTGGACACCCACGTCTGACCTAGACACACACAGTTAAAATATGAGGATATTACTATTATTATTTTTAATAATAATAATAATAATAATAATAATAATAATAATAATACCACCCTGCCCATCTGGCTGGGTTTCCCCAGCCACTCTGGGCGGCTTACAACATATCTAAAAACATCAATCCTAAAAAACTTCCCTAAACGGGGCTGCCTTCAGATGTCTTCTAAAAGTCAGATAGTTGTTTATTTCCTTGACATCTGTGTGCGTTCCACAGGGAGGATGGCACTACCGAGAAGGCCTATTATGACAATAGGCATACACTCCCATTACTCAAAACATTTTGGATTTGTTTATAACGTTATTCAAAGGAAACTCTATAGAAATACACACCATATCTACCTTCAGATACCAACCTTTATGTGAGGAAGAAACAAACTACAAGTTTAAGAGAACTGAATGCAATTATGTCCTTGAGTGGATGGAAAGGGCTTTGGTCCAGGGGAGGCTTCTGCTGGCAGGACAGGGAGTGAGGTGATTGTCACTGATCTCCCCCTCCCCTGTAGCTCCTTGCATCACCTATCATGGTGTTCTGAAGGATCCTCCAAGTATCTGGATCACATGGGGAGTTGTCAGGGAAACTGGCAAAAAGTTACCTCCTTCCCTGATTCTGCTAACATAAGCCTCCGGGGATATCACTGGATCCGGCCCAATATTTTTCAGCTATTAGCTAACTAGCTGGATATGAGGCCCAACTTTAGTTACCAAGAATAAAGCTTTTGAGGCATGCATTTTCCTGTGAATATGTTGTAACATTTTCCTGTGAATATGTTGTAACCTAACTAAATTTTACTCACCCAGCAGACCAAGGCGAAGAATCTGCAGTCTGGTTCTGCGGTACGAAGTGTGTGTTGGGTGTATGCGGACTTGATACCAGAATAGTATTGGGGGCTGAAGGTCTCTGAGGTGTACCAATAACCTACAGTTAATACAAAATGTCAGTTAATGTCACTCCTATCCAGATTATAGTGGTACCTCGGATTTCGAACATAATCTGTTCTGGAAGACCGTTCGACTTCTGAAACATTTGAAAACTGAGGCACAAAGGGCGGTCTGCAAATTCAATGGAGAAAACTGGGGGGGGGGGGACACTCAGCAGAAGCCGTTCAACTTCCAAGGCGCATTCAAAAACAGAAGCATTTACTTCTGGGTTTTCATTGTTCAAAAACCGAAACATTCAGCTTCTGAGACATTCAAAAACCAAGGTAACACTGTAATTATATTAGCTTCCTTAGTATGGAAGCCGTAATTTTATACTAGATACATTTTTAAAAGTCAAACCACAATTTACATTTTTTGTGGATATTTTGCCCAACCAGGAAACTCTTAAGTTGGAATCAAACTCTAACTTATAATATATAGGCATGCTTCTGAAATGGTGCTCTTCTCCATTGAAAGCTGCCAGTTTAAATGCACCCCATGGTTCCTATGTAGATCTCAAAAAATTCTAATGTACAACAGAGGTGGCACTTTAGATGTTTCCAAACTAAAACTCCCACCATCCCTCATCACTGGGTGCATTAGCAGAAGCTGATAAAAGCTGCAGCACACCAACATCTGTAGGGTCACAGTTTATTTACCCATGATGTAGAACAATCTTATGCATGTTTTCTCAGAATGCGTCCCAATGTTGGGGCTGACCCCAGCAAAGGATTAATGTGGCACCTCAAAATCTACAAGTTACATATCACAAATGAATCAGTAGGTTTCCCAACAGGCCTCTTACCATTTGTTGTGCAATGTTGACATTAGATTGTCCAAATGTTTTCGGTAGGAGTTGTTTTCCAAGTGTATTTACTGCGGAAGGGTGAACGGCTACTAATGAAACAACACCTAAAATACACAAATTGAAAAGTTACAAAATGGTAACAAATAACTGGCACCACAATTAGCATCTGACTAGGCAAACTAAAGAGGCCAGTCTAATATTTAACCTAATTCTGTTGCACACGTCCAAGTTAAAATGCTTTTAAATATGTGAGACCGGGAGACATTCTTTACTTGAGCAAATGTTAGGATGAAGTCCTCGAGATAAACCACTGAGCTCAAACATAATAGCTTGATTTAATTCTCTGAAGACAGAAATCAACGTGCCAAGATTAGAATCCCTCACTATAATTTATCTGACATACTGACTTAAACTACTACCAGAAACATCTGCTTTGCTTGAAGATTAACTTCTAAATCAGGCTGGAGAATCTATGGCCTTCGTGATATTTCTGAACTTCAACTCCCACCATCCTTTAGTAATGTCTTTCATTTTGTAGTTGTGAGATCTGTGCTCATACTGTATTGTGAGGGCCATTAGCTATAAACCATAAAATCTACTGACTGAACTCCCATCATCCTTGACTATTAACCATGCCAACTGGAGGGTCATAGGTTCCCTACCAAGGTTCTGGATAAATCTTGTCAGCCACAAGTCAGTATGAAGAAAGCTTCCACATCTCTTTACAATCACATCCATTTTTACTTGGAAACAGTCAGTGTGAAGCATACACAGAACTGCAGCCTGTGTCTCCAAGTTGTCATGAAGACATAAGTTTTTAAAAGTTCTATATGAGCAATGCCTATATGCATTTCTGTATAAATGCTGCCACCCTGTGGTACAAAATATTTTACAGAAGTAAAATTTTAGAATGGCAGAAAGTGAAGTGAAAACGTATTCTATTCACTTGAAAGCTACAGAATATTAGGATGGTGTATATGCAGCCAATTACCCACCCACCCTTCTAAGTAGTTAAATGCAGTGTTGTCTGAAATAAATCAGGATGGATTTGATGACTAAAGGAAATAAGAAAATACCAATCAATTTCTGGCAAGTAGCATCTGAGATTGGAAGAGATTTTTAACATTAACTATTCTAGTGTGCAATTTTTTAAAAGTGTGATCTTTATGATACACCGGTATAGCCTAGTTGATTGTCTTTCTTTTGTGCAGATAGCATTATACGCTTTTTTTGAGAATTAGAAAATTGCAGTCGCAACCAAATCCTGATGAAATGTTTGTGGTATAAGTCAATAAGTTGATTCAGGGAAACCCCGCCCATCTGGCTGGGTTTCCCCAGCCACTCTGGGCAGCTTACAGCATATCTAAAAACATCAAACATTAAAAGCTTCCCGATACAGGGCTGCCTTCAGATGTCTTCTAAAAGTTGTGTAATTCTTTTATCTTCTTGACATCTGAAGGGAGGGCGTTCCACAGGAAGGGCACCACTACTGAGAAGGCCCTCTGCCTGGCTCACTGTAACTTCGCTTCTCGCAGTGAGGGAACCAGCAGAAGACCCTCGGAGGAGGACCTCAGTGTCCGGGTAGAATGATGGGGGTGGAGACGCTCCTTCAGGTATACTGGGGCGAGGCATTTTAGGGCTTTAAAAGTCAGCCCCAACACTTTGAATTGTGCTTGGAATGAAAGTGGAACGGTTCTGCTGAGAAATAACTGTATCGGTCTCAAAAATGTATTCTTACTCACATTTGGATGCCCTGTCCATAAAAAATAATTTTATTAAAAATCTGGGATACAAACACATTAGTAAATAAATTGAAGCTTTATTTGTTAAAGCAGGGGTCACAACCTTTTTATAGGCCTATGGCACATTTGGATTTTTGAGTGGGTGCTGTCCCCTTCGGTCACTTCAACTGAAGACTTAAGACTCCAAAGCCTCACTTTCAGAGAGTACTGAGCAACACACTGTCTCTTTCATAAACAACTATGAAACAGATATAGGTTGCCGCTGTGGCTCCCCTCAAGCAACTCTATGTCACACAACATGGTCCTGCTCAAAAGTTGCACCCTTTGGGTCAAAGATAAACAGCTGCATAAATAAGGCCTTAGACGCATCCATGGGATTCAAAGATGTTGCTGATGAACTACGTACCATTCTGGAATCTGAGTGAGGAACAATGTGACTGGCTGCTGTGGACACTCATGATAGCTAAACACATAATAATCCAATAATGGAAGGAGAGATCCTCTCCCTAATCATACAATGGACCAAAGATACCAGCCACCACCTATGAGAAGAGGCCTTTTCCACAAGGGGAAAATGGAAAATTATTGGGCACATGGACTCCCTACACAAATTCATGGCAATGGTTGATTACAGTATTGGCTGCCACTGATCATGTGCACTTTTTAAAAATTATTGTTGTTTATTGTATTGTTTTTGTATAAAGTATTTCTTTCAAAAATTCAGTGAAAACCTGTACGTAAGAAAGACTGAACAGTCAATATGCACGCTTTCTTCTACAACAAACACCATTGTGCAGGTAGCATTACATGCCTAGGATATATTTACTGATTAAAATTTGTACATGCTGCCTTTCATCTGTGAAATTTTAAAGAAATTTACAAAGTACTAATAGATCTGGGTCACTGTGAGAATGACTAGGCCCAGGTGTCAAGTGTGGCTAGGAAAGCAGCCATTGCAGCCAAGTTGAGCCCACCAGGGCCTTCAGATAAGAGGAATGGGACCCACCCGAGGTTTCTTTGCCCAGGACTCCTCAAACTTGAAGCCAGCCTTACTACACACACAGAAGTCTTACGTCATTAAATATGAAGGCCAATGACAATAAGAGTTTCTTACCTTTTCCAGGACTAAGATTTTGGTCTATAAAAACCTTTAATTCTCCATTAGCTTCAATTAGACCAGCCTACGAGAGAAGACACATTTTATTTAGATGTAAAGTACTTTGCAAGCAAATTACATTCCCAGGTCCCAATAGGTTTTGCAAGGGACCATCCAAATCCATCATCAAGTTATAGGTTGCCTTTGTGTCCACAAATGTATTCTGTGATTTGTTGGTGGTACTGTTGTCACTCTCTATAAAAAATAATTAAGATCCATGAGGGTCTGTGCCTTGGATTTTTTTTGCACCAGATCTGTGATGTTTACTGTGCAGGCTTATCATAGCACTCTGCTCCAGGTCTACCTATGTGCATATAGCTATACACAAAATCCCCATTAGCCTTCCCCCTTGGTTGAGGCCACACCTTGTTATGTCCTGAGGAGTTGAGGGACTTGCACATAGGCACATACACACTCCCAATGCCTCATTATGCATACAAACTTATCAGCTGGAAATTGTGTAACCCAGCTCTTAGTAAGAACAAAATATGCAATATTCCGACCCGTTACACACCCACCCATCGCAGAAGCAAGCAACTATGTAGACTGCTCTGATCAATACATGGTTGACATTTGTCCTCTTTAACAGGGTCATGGGCTTCCTACACCAAATGAGTTAAACTATCACATACATTTTCCGTTCAAATGCCTCCCTCTGGCCCTAAAGTCAGTTTTGGAATTTTAGCTCAAAGTTTCTTTTTCAACTTAGGAAAGCAAAACGTTTTAAAATGTCATCAAAGCTGCATTTCACAAGGTATACAGTTGCCATAAAACCTCATAGGAATTCAGCCTGGAGGTCAGACCAGGGTTTGACTGCCATCACCAGAACTTCACAGCAGGTGCACTGGAAATCTGAAGTACACACAGTTGTTTACTAGCTCTTTATAGGCCTACCCTGTACCCTAGAGTGCACTGCCAGCCAACTCACCAATTTTGCTTCTTGTTGACTAGCACATGAGCAAAGCAACTAGGGAATTATTTCTCCAAGTCAGGACTGCTGTGAACTCTTAGGACTGAATCAAACAAAATGTAGGTATAATAAAGAGAAGCATATCTTTAAAATAAGCCAGCAGCCTGCATTATAAAGCTCTACGTATTCAACCCTGAACACGCTTACAAGCAGAGCAAAAATTAAAAGCACTGTAAGCACAAGAGAATAAATTTTTATCAACTTCTTGTATTTTCTTACCTTATTCCACCCCAAAAACCCATCATTTTTCAAAGGTGAGACTTTTATTGTGGTTCCCTAGGGCAACAATTTCCACACTTTTTAAATTATCATGGAGATTTTTAAAAAATCAAAGCTCCTTTTGGCAACTAAAAGGTAAAGGTAAAGGTACCCCTGCCCGTACGGGCCAATCTTGACAGACTCTAGGGTTGTGCGCCCATCTCACTTAAGAGGCCGGGGACCAGCGCTGTCCGGAGACACTTCCGGGTCACGTGGCCAGCGTGACATCGCTGCTCTGGCGAGCCAGAGCCACACACGGAAACGCCGTTTACCTTCCCGCTAGTAAGCGGTCCCTATTTATCTACTTGCACCCGGGAGTGCTTTCGAACTGCTAGGTTGGCAGGCGCTGGGACCGAGCAACGGGAGCGCACCCCGCCGCAGGGATTCGAACTGCCAACCTTTCGATCGGCAAGTCCTAGGCACTGAGGCTTTTACCCACAGCGCCACCCGCGTCCCTTTTGGCAACTAGTAACGGAATAAAATGATTTAGTTAACAATACCATTTGGAATAACATGTTAATGGCAAAGATGGAGCCCAGATTAAAGGATAGAAAGCCACTAAAATAAGAAATTTGATGGCTCAGTAAATGAGAAGTTCTACCATTTTTAGGCATGCAAAATAACTAAGAAGGTATTTCACTTTGGTTACTGATGCTTGGCACCAATCAAAACTTGGAACGGCTCTCTTGGATTTACATGGAAAGGAGAGAGAGCCAGGTTTAATCAGCACATTAATGGGACTAAACTTCGCAACCCTGAGCATTCTTAGCAATTTCATGTAGCTGTTAAACAGCATGTGGTACAAGACAGAACCTTGAAGGACACTATGGTTAAAATGTCCAACAGGAGTCGCCCCCATCCCTAGCACCACCTTCTGGAACTACATCTCCAAGAAGGACTAGACTCGCAGGGGTCAGCAACCTTTTTCAGCCATGGGCCGGTCCACCGTCTCTCAGACCATGTGGTGGGCCAGACTATATGGGGGGGGGGGGGATGAACTAATTCCTATGCCCCACAAATAACCCAGAGATGCATTTTAAATAAAAGGACACATTCTACTCATGTAGAAACACACTGATTCCCGGACCGTTCGTGGGCCAGATTGAGAAGGCAATTGGGCCGCATCCAGCCAGGCTTTAGGTTGCCTACCCCTGAACTAGAGACACTTCAGGGACATACATCCCTACATCCAGTTCCAGGTGCACTAGGGCAGAGAAAGTTATCTCCATTCAACAAGCAAATTTAGATTGAAATGAATCTGGAGAATCCAGCTCAACGAAGAACATGGGCGCTGAGTGCTCAATTACCTCACTCAAGAATGCAATACTACAGACTAGCTGAATATTATCATTTACCAGTGGGTCATTCCATATCAAGTGATCCAACTTTTTTACCTCATGTCACCCAATTTTGTTAATATTTTGTATACTTGTTGAATGATCAAAACTAAGTTTAAATCTAAAATTTTTGATTGAGACTGAGGGAAAGAGAACTTTGGAGCAATATGTGTTGAACTCCACAAAATGCAATAACAGATAATGAACCAAGTATCTTAAACATGACCAATTAGGCATGTAAAACACTTCTAAGGAAATCTGAATTTACCCCTCCTGCTGTAAGATAAAGCCCCTCTTCCACCGCATCATTTCAGGCTAAAAGTTGCACTTGCTCCAGCCGGAAAACTTGAGCAGTTAGTTGCATTCACATCTTTCATGCAGTGTCTTCTAACTTGCCCTTCTCCTCAAGCAGGTATGACTGAACAGCGCCCAAATCCAGAATGCCATATCCTCAATGTATAACCCCCACCTCCCAAATTTCTTAACACTGGTATAACCTTCCTTTAAGAAAGGCTAATTAACTGGAATAAAAAAAGAATGCTTTGATGTAATTTTAAGAAAAGACTTGATGTGTACAAATATTTTCTATCAAAATCAGGAAACCGGCTGAATTCCCTCAGAAGTCAGTTATATCAGCTAGATTTGGAACATAATACTCTAGAAGTTGCATAAACAAACAAACAAATTACTCCACAGACATTTATTTAATGCATCTATTTTCCAATTGCAAAAAAATGCTATTTGCCGTGCTTGGAGCTAGATGTAGAAAGCAACAAAAAAATAAACCAACCCACATTGAGTGATAACCCAACCCACATTGCATGAAATTCTATATACTTTAATGGTAAATTCAATTAAGCTACATACAGAAAGAGTCTATGCTTTTTGTTAAGTATTACACATTCTTGGCCACAGATACATGCACTGCTATGGGGATACTAAAACACATATGCCAATATACATTATGTCCCTTACATTTAACTCAGTCTTCTCTGCACACAGTGACTGCATTCACACACCATAGTAAGCTAGGAGTAATATTTTAACATGAATATGCAGATTACTCTCACTCTGCTCTTCCTCGCCAGTGAGCGGAAGCAACAACTTAGCGTGGCTTGTTCCACTCCCGCAAATGACACTCTTAAGTCAAGGTTTGTTCTTGACATACCGATCATGATTTGAAAGAAACAAAACATGTTTCCCAGTTTGGACATAATGGCTAGCCATGATTTTAAATTATTTTGTTTCCAATGATTCTCGTAATTATTTAGTTTCAATTGTTACTTTATAACTCGATAATATAAGCAGTATAAGCAGAGTATGCAGCCCTCTCTGAGAGAGTACAATCTCTTTGCACTAGAGAACTTGCAACATTTCAAAAAGCCCTTTTACTTCAGAGTAGAACAAGGCATAATTATATAACAGCATACAGTTGAACTCTATAGCCTAGTTGAGCAACAAAGAATTGCCAACAATAATAACTCTATAAATGGTGTATTTAATTACTGTATTTTTCTGTGTATAAGACGAGGATTTTTACCCAAAAATTAGGTTTAAAATTGGGGCTCGTCTTATACACAGGTAGTGCAGAGTGGGGTTGGTTGATTTGTTGCAGCCGTGAGCAGGAGATTCTCTGCGGCAAGGGTTGATGGTGATTGACTGCCACTGTGGCAATAGGGCGGTTGATTGGCAGCTGCGGGTCTTCGGCGACACGTGTGATTTTTAGCGGCGGGTAAGCGATTTCAGCAATCATTCCCTCCCCCCTCCCCTCCAAAAAAGCTTAACAACTTTGGACAATCCTCCCCAAGAAAAGCTTAACAAGTCTTGGAAATATCCCCCCCCCATTTTCTTAATTTGGGGTCCCCCAAAATAGGGGGTGTGTTATACATGGGGCGTTATACATGGAAAAATATGGTAGTTTATATTGATTTGAACTAAAGACCGCCCCCACAACTTGCCACTCTAAAATTGAGCCCTCTTTTACGAAACTCAAAAGTACAATAGTGCTGGCAAAGTTTAGGCTGTAGAGGTAGCAAATTGATTCCCCTTGACTTCCTGAATTACTGCCCCCACCAAATTCCTTCCTGCCAATAGCGCATCGTTTATTCTGTTCCTGGGCCTTGCTGAGGCTGTGCCTCAACCCTACAATCTCCTTGGCTTTTCCTTTCATCACAGACCATCAGAAATTATTTTTTTCAGTTTCTGTCAGTCCGTTGCCCACTTTGACACACTTCCTTTAATTACACTGCCTCTTTGTCAATCTGACTGGCACCTTTCCCCCCCCTTCTCTATCTTCAGAGACATATAGCAATGTCAGTTCTGCTCCCATCAGTCATAGCAGCAACCATTCAAAAGCTATATTAAGTATGTCATAGGACTCGGGATGTTCTTACTTTAAACCACCACCAACCAATGCCACACACAACCTCCTTAGGAAAGTGCCCTCAGTTTCAAAGGAATCTGCCATTCTGCAAAGGATGTGCACTATTAATGAATGGAAGTGCAAAGACTCCTACTGCACACTGATTACTTGAGCAGCTCTTCGGAGCCTGGCCACACGAAACACAGGTGTACAAAAGCAAGAATCTATAAACTGTGCAAGGTACTGGTTTCTCAGAGGATACAGAATTCCTTCTTACAAGATTAACATATTGCAAATTCACTTAAAATAAATCTATGGGTAAACTGAAATATTGTGTATCAAATACTGTGTATTTCATTTGTGGGCATTTATTCCATGCCCTCTACTTGAAGGTCAAAGGTTGGGCCACAACATCATATGGCATATATCACTGAATAAAAAGACGTTAAAATACACTTCATCCGAAACAAAAATTGCCTGGAAACAACACAAAGGCCTGGCAGAACTAAAATTTCTTAGCCTGCCACTAAAATCAAATGAGAGTGGGATCTGGCCTGATCCAAGGGGAAAGACAGCTCTGAAGTCAAGGTGCTACTTCCAAGAAGGCCCTGCTCTGGGTCAACTAAACCTACTTCTGTCACTGATGGCACAACCAATAAGGAATCTCCCGCAGATCTCAATTCAGGGGCAGGATGATCCTGGGAAGGTGCTATTCCAGGTAGGTGGGCCCCAAGCCATTTGAGCTTCATATATTAAACTCAACGCCTTGACAAATAGCCAGCCGGTGAAGTTGCCTCAGAGCTCGCTCAATATGCTTGGGGCACCTAAACTCGACAGCACCCAGGCAACAGCTGCGACCTCCAAAGGAGGCCCTATGTAGAGTCATCAAAATTCCAACTATCCTTATCCAGGAATGGCAACAGCTAGGGAATCAGGCGTATCTGGTGATCTGAGTCTCCAACGATAAGGTGAAATTTAGGAGTGCCCCTGGATCACACAATTGCTCCTTTGGGGGAGTGCAACTGCACTCCAATCCTAATTTCTGGACCCAGAAACCAATCCATAGGGCCCCTGTCTTCTCTAGATTCAATTTCAGCTTACTGGCCTGCATCTATCCCTTCAGCTCCCGATTCCAATAGATGTAAGAGATGATGCAAGATACAATCAGTGTACTCATGATACGTAGCCTCAAGTCCCCTGATAATGGCTCCCAACAGCTTTATGCAGATCTTAAATAGCACAGGTCCCTGCAGGACCCCATGGTATACCGTATTTTTCGTCCCATAGGATGCTCCGTCCCATAGGACGCACCTAGTTGTGTTTTTTTTTTGGGGGGGGGGGGGAATAAAGGAATTTCCCCCCCTTTATTTCCCCCCCAAAACCAGGTTGGGGAAACCGAACCAGGTCGAGGAACAGCGGGATGGCGGCGCTGCACCTCCCTGCTGTCCCCCGAGCTTGTGGGGCTGGCCGATGTCTGCCCAGCACATGGGGCGCTCTGCATCAGCGCGCCCCGCCCGCCGGGTGGCAGGCTGCTATCTGCAGCATGGGGAGCCCTGCGGGGAACTCCTGCAGGGCTCCCCACGCTGCAGATGTCTGTCCGGCACGCCGGGCGCTCTGCTTCAGGTCTCCCCGCTCACCGGGCGGCAGGCTGCTATCCACAGCGTGGGGAGCCCTGCGGGGAACTCCTGCAGGGCTCCACACGCTGCGGATGTCTGCCCGGCGCGAGGGGCACTCTGCCTCAGGGCGCCCGTGCGCACCGACCCCTCTCCCTCTCCAAGCTTCAGCAAAAGCCTGCATTCGCCCCATAGGACGCACCCAGATTTCCCCTTCATTTTTGGAGGGGGAAAAGTGCGTCCTATAGCGCGAAAAATACGGTAATTGCCATAGGGCTGAGTCCCGCAGCATCACTACAGTCGTACCTTGGAAGTTGAACGGAATCCGTTCCGGAAGTCTATTCGACTTCCAAAACGTTCGAAAACCAAATGGGACTGTAATTCTAAAAACAAAGCTTAAGTTGAACATGGATATCAGCAATACATTTTAGAATTTGCAGTGTACTTTTAAAAGAAAAACAAGCCTCATATTTCTCTGCATTTACAAGGACATGTAATATCCTGAGGCCCTAAACATGGCAGGAGGAAATTGCATTATAAAAGACTTTTTAATTGTGTATGTTTATAAAGGAAATCTAAATTTAAGACAAAAGTGTTAAGTCCACACTTACCTCTTAAACTCAATCACAACAGTTTATCAAACAGATTTAGTTAGAACCATAGAGGAAAATATGACTTCGTAGTTTTAAGTATCATAAAAGCAATATACTGAATTTATTGTTGTTGGTGCCTACTGGATCCAGGAATCAGCAAGTTTTCACAGACAGTATTCTAGAGATGCCATCTTGCATCTCATCAGAATGATCCAGAGTCCATATAGGTGATCTTGTATTCAAGATGGAGAAATTATATGTGAAAAACTAAGTACACCCTTACTGCTCCATAGGAATTAAGAGGATAAGTAGCAGACAGGGGCTTCAAATACCCTTGCTTAATTGATCATCAGCAAGTGTGCCCACCTCCATAAAAGCCACTCTGTAGCATTCAGGTGTGTTTTAACACAATGCCAAGGAGGAAAGACAACATTCTTAGAGAAGCAAGTGCTACTGCCCATAAAACTGGAAGGGTTCCAAGGCCATCTCCAACCAATGTTCTACAGCGGAAAAGGTTATTCAAAAGTGGAAAACATTCAAGACTGTTTCCAATCTTCCCAGGAGTGGACGACCCAGCAAATTCACCCCAAGGTCAGACCGTGCAACACTCAAAGAAATTGCAAAAAACCCAAGAGTTACATCTCAGGCTCTAAAGGTCTCTGTTACCATGTTAAATTTTAAAATTCATGACAGTACCCATAGAAAAAGACTAAACAAGTATGGTTTGGAAGCGTTTCCAGATGAAAGCCTGGTCTCTCTAAAAAGAACATGGCAGCACGACTTTGGTTTGCAAAGCTGCATCTGAACAAACCACACGACTTCTGGAACCATGTTCTTTGGACAAATGAGACCAAGATGTTTGGCCATAATACACAGCACTACATTTAGCAAAAATCAAACACAGCATATCAGCACAAGAACCTCATACCAACTGTCAAGCATAGTGGTGGAAGGGTGATGATTTGGGCTTGTTTTGCAGCCACAGGACTGGGAACCTTGCAGTCACTGAGTTGGTCATGAGTATACCAAAGTATTCTACAGTCAAATGTGTGGCCATCTTCCCAACAGCTGAAGCTTGGCTGAAATTGGGACATGCAACAGGACAAGGATCCCAAACATACCAGCAAATCTACAACAGAATGACTGAAAAAGAACAGAATCAAGGTGTTGCAATGGCCCTGTCAAAATCCAGACCTCAACCCAACTGAAATGCTGTGTGGGACCTTAAGAGAGCTATGCTAAACAAATGCCAGCAAACCTCAATGAACTGAAGCAATGCTGGCATTTGTTTAGCATAGCTCTCTTAAGGTCCCACACAGCATTTATTTTTCTGTGCTTTTTCTTTGCAATTTTAATTGCCTAATTTAAATTAACTGCAGAATTTGGGACCCGCCAAACTAAGCACAGCCCTCTGTCTGTTTGTGATATCCGAGTGATATTGTAAAACAGGATTTGTTCAGTACACACCAGCCTACAATGCATGGTTGATGAATTGTTTAGCTTGATGTGTTATAAGTTGTGGAAGCCTGCTCTAAATCAATGGGATTACCCATACTGATTAAACTTATGCTCATTGATGAAACTGAACTTGACTGTTCTAGTTTGCAGGACAATTACAACAACGGGAGGAAATTATAGATTCCAGTAACTAGTTTTTTGCAATTTCAATTTTAGGTCATGATCTGAGTCTATGATAAATACCTTAATAGGAAATTCAACAACTCTCCTATTTTTTTATTAAGAATAGGGCACAAAGAAACCACCAAACTGTCATATGCTTTTCAACGCTGAAGGTGTGGTTCTGCTAGAAAAGGACTAGATTAAAAGAAGGATAAAGGTGTACCTTCTATTTCAGCCAGGCAATATAATGGAAAGTAGAATACTAATGAAAGCAGTAAGAATTCACTGCATCATACTTAAAAAGACAACACTAAAAAGGTATTTTTCATTCATGCCATAGATGATCAAAGTCAGCATCATACAAAATCATATGACGGACAAACAGCTTATTACAGATCCTCAAGCCTATAACTTTTTAGTGTAAACCTTCTACTTATATTGCTTATAAGAAAGCAAATCAAAGCAAGTGTTAAGCTATTATTGGAGCTATACTAGGAGCCAGTGGGCTAGCAATAAACATCCTGAAAGGTAGAAGCTTTCCCTAGTTTATTCACAAGTGAAATGGTGGGCAAAAAAAAATATTATACCTTCATAATCATAATGGGGGCTGCTGACTCAAATAAAACTGATTCTGATCCACATACATGTAACTGGCCTTCCCTAGTCAAAACAAAAAAAATTCCTTGCAGTAGCACCTTAAAGACCAACTAAGTTAGTTCTTGGTATGAGCTTTCGTGTGCATGCACACTTCTTCAGATCGTGTGCATGCACACGAAAGCTCATACCAAGAACTAACTTAGTTGGTCTTTAAGGTGCTACTGCAAGGAATTTTTTTTGTTTTGACTATGGCAGACCAACACGGCTACCCATCTGTAACTGGCCTTCCCTAGTTTGGAATAAAGTGTAACTGAAAGCGAGAGCACAACATAGTGACTTATGGAATTCTGCTAAGTGTTTCATGCTACCCCAGTACAGCAGTATAGGGTGATGCTACTATGTGCATATATACCACCACTACAATATACCAGATGCACCACTACTCATCATTAGAAGAGATGATGACTTGTCATCTCTATGACATTAGTCATCTCTATGACATTAGACAAAAGCATCTTAGCCTAATGGTGGGGATGTAGCCACACATACTTGTGATATGCTCCTACTGATATGCTGCACTGCCATTATGCGGCACAGGATGGAGTCAATGCAGCTACATGAAAACATAGGGTAACAGTGAATTCCTATATTTATTAATGCTAGGGTTACCTTGGGCCAGTCACCGCCCCTCAGCTAACCCACCTCACCGATTAGTTGTGGGGATTACCATATACATCACCTTGAGCTCCTTGGGAGAAAAAAGGTGGGATACAAATACAATAAACAAAAACAACTGTAGGACCGTTACTTACAAATATACTTACATCTTTTGCCATGTTACTTAATCCAAGAAATCAGTTCTTTACTTGCTTGATTGCCACAGGTACAGGAACAGTAGCACTGTATTCTAAAAAACGATAAATTAAAAGAGAAGAACTTGGTTATTGCAGGGAAACACATTTTAAAACTGAGATGGCTACATTTTCTTGACTTTCAGCACGGGGTTGTAAAAGTAAGTTACAGTCTGAAAGACCCAACTTAAAGCCTTCATAAATTAAGAGCAGCTCCGTCTCCAAAGCGTTTGGCCCCTGATCTTCTGAGAATATAAAGGCAAGATGGCCTGAACTGACAGGATCATAGAGGTGGGGATGGGGAGTTGCACCCTGTCCAGCTATGCGCTGCATGACTGAAAGGCATAAATCTGCCTCCTGCATAAATCTGCACACAACCCCCTTCCAGGAAGAAGGGGGAGCGGGGTGGGGGGATTTGCTCCTAACCCATTAACTGCAGAACAGTTGCTAGGCCTCAGGGGCCCAACCCCCTACTACACTCCCCCCCCCCAACGCTGAACAAAACACACACTGCTTCTCCATGCGAACATGCAAGCAGGCCCTGGAAATTTACATGCTGCTTCGGGGGCGGGGGGAGGAAACTGGTCCTGAGAGTCCCTGTGAAAACCAGGCGAAGCAGCATCTGCGCTCCACAGAACAACTCCCGCCAGCCCCCGCCTCCTGCACCTTCCCGCCCCCTCTCCAGGGCCTCAGAAGCCCGACCAGAGCCCGGGGAGTCTGAGGCTGGAGGGAAGAGACGGGGGGCCACCCAGGCACCAACCTCACCCTCAGCAGACCCTCCTCCTCGCCCGCCCGCCCCGGGGAAGGGGGGAGGGAAGAGACCGGGGCAGAAGGAGAGAGGGGAGGAAGGAGGAAGAGGATCCTCGCCTTAAACCGTCCCGCCTAAGCGCTTCCCACCGCCGCTGCCTCCTCCTCCTCTTCGTCTCCCACCTGTCTTCCTTTTCGGTCCCTGCAACCCACTCCCCTGCCCGAGGCGCCGACGGTACCTGAGGAACTAGAGGAGGAGAAGCAGGGAGCAAACTCCATCCCCCACAACACACTCCCGAGCAATCCCCCACCCACAGCGCCGCTCTTGCACGGAAAGAGAGAGAGAGAGATGCCAACTGCACATGTGCAATGCACGGCCCTCCTCAAAACCCCCTCGGGGGTGGGGAGAAGCAGCCGAGGAGCAACACCATCACCTCTAGGCTTCCTCCTCCTCCTCCCCCTTGCAAGGCAAAGCAGCTGTGTTCGTGGGGAGATAAGGTTGAGAGGGGGGCACCTATCTGCTCTCCCCCCCCCCCACAACCGGCCACAAACATACACACACTCGTTCAACTGCACCAGAATGAACTCTGCCAATAATTACGAAGCGACATAAGTGTGCATGGGAAATGTTAATAAGAAGTTGCCCCCCTTCCCACACGTCTTTCCACCCCTTTCCAGCGCCTCTCCACCCCAACCCCTCGCTTTGCAAGCCTCTTTTCTTGGTTCCAACAGTTTCCAGAAAGTGTGAAGTTTTCCTGAAGGAAAGGAGGGGATACTTTTGGGGGGGTCGTTCCACCCCCCACCCAACACGAGTACATTTCAGCCATCCCTTAAGGCTGCAGCCGTGTGCAGGCTTACTTGGAAGCAAGCTCCACCGAGACTTTTGCATGCTTACTGGATAAAAAAGCAGACATGCAAAATAATAATAATAATAATAATAATAATAATAATAATAATAATGGATCGGCCTCAATCCTAAACAAAGCTTTTACCTGGGAGTAAATCGAACTTAAAATTAGCCGCTCTTTCTTCTTCTACCGTACTCGGGGTGCAGAGCTGCGATCCGACGCACAATTGCTGATTACTTGGAAACAAGCCCCCCCCCCCCCGCTTACTTTCGGGTAAACATGCACGGGATCGGGTTGCAGGCAACAACCCCTCCTGCTCCTCCTCCTCGCGAAAGCGCCATCATTCCCTGCCCCTGCCAAAGCTCACCCAGCCAAGCCGCGCTCTCCTTCCTGCCTCGCTTTGCTGCCTCCTCCCCCCCCCCCCCACCCAAAGCTTGGAGGTTCCCCGGCGCCGACCCGCAGGTTTGACCCCCTCCTCACACCTGTTCGCGCTCCTTGCACGGAATGGGGCGGATGGGGAGGAACGGGGCTCGCCGCTGCCTCCGCTCGCCCTCCCCCCCTCCGCCGGCGGTCCCGCGATTCTTGGCTTTTTGGCGGTTGGCACAGAAGGAAGGCAAGGGGGAGGGAAAAAAATTGAAACTTACACTTTCGTGCGTCCCTCCCGGCGTGACGCTGCGCGCTGACGTCACGGGGCTGTAACGTGCCCCACATAGGCACACGCGGGGCGGCGAGCGAGCTCCCTCCCACATCCCATCGCCGCTCTGCCGCACGCTCGCTCGCTTCGGCCGGCCTACTGGGCTGTCGCAGGCGGAAGGCCCGCGCATGCGCGAGGTTTTCGCGCCTTCGGGATTCCCTTCACGCCTTCCTCCTCCCGGGGCCTTGAGAGCGCGGGAAGCGGCAGCGCGAGACCGGCCGTTGAGCCGCCCTCGGGGACCTCGCGGCTTCCGCTTTTGCGTGTGCTGCCGTCACTCTTCCCGACATTCCCATGGGGGAAATGTATAATTCGTGCCCGTAACACAGGCAGTAAAAAGTGTTCTGTATAACGACTACCCCGCCTCTCCTCCCCCCCCCCATCTAAACCCATTTTTTATTCCTTTGCAGAAATGAGCGGCTGCATTGAGCTCACACAGTATGCATGTTTTTGCACAGAATGATGTTTCTCCACCTTTGTTTATTTGCTGCCACTAGGCATGCATAACGAGCTGTGTAAAAGTGACTTTGCAAAGCATTTACGACACATACTTGGACATGAGAGAACAGAAGTGGTTCACTTACATGGGGTGGGGAAGGGAACAAGCTATTTTGGAAGTGGGCGGACATTTGTCCAAAGCAAATCTACCTCATGCTACAAATATTGACAAGGGATTGCTGATCTTAATTATCTTTATTCCCATGCCAGTCTTAAGGTTAGGATGGGCTTAACAGGACATCCTACAAATTAGACAGAAAGATGTTAGCCCCCTTGCTATTACATAAATAACACGTGTTGCAATGGAGGAGGGCAGGGGAAACAAAACTCCTGGCACTCATTCTTGCTACAGAACTAAAAGATTTATCCACTTTTCTCCTTTTTCTCTTGGGTGGTGTGTTAAGCGGTCACCCTAAGGGAAAACAGGTCCCCCCCTTTAGAGGAAATGGACTGATCAGAACCCGTCTGTGACATCGGCTCAGAATCCCAACCTCACTTTGCAGCTGAGGCCAACTCCAGCCTTGGCTCAACAGCCTTTGGGTGGCTTAGCTGTGAGAGAATCGGAAAAACTGGGGCCTTAATTTATTTTTAAAAATCACGACATATTAGTCAGCGAGAAAGCAGGAGTGACAATCAGCAAAGTCTGAAGATTAACATCTGGGAAAATGGTGAGGAGACCAACAGGAAATTGCTAAGGGAGTTTTGAGTCCTTATTTTATTCTTTTATTCGGTTGCAGTGGCAGAGGAAGGGGGTGCGGGGGTTGGGGGCCGCCCCTGGTGTCATCACTGAGGGGGGTGGCAAAATGACAAAAATATGAATTTAAAAATATAATAAAATTGGGCTCACAACACTTTTTAGTTCAGTCAACAAACGTGGCTGGCACTGGGTGCCACATGGCAGGGGCCAGCACTTACCGCGGGCCCTGCAGTGCGCCCGAACCACTCATCTCTCCTGGGAGTGACGTGGTGGCTTGGGCGCCTGCAGGCTTGGTGCTGCCTGAAACGGCAGCATGGGGCTTGCGTCTGCCCACTGCCACTCCCTCAGCCGCCCTACAGCTGAGAGGGAGGCGGTGGAGAGGCTCCATGCAGCACCCCCCGCCCGCAGGACCCCCAAAATGCACTGGGCACCCGAGCGGCTAGTTATGCTGCTGTTCTGTTGTTTCGATTATGGGTGCTTTGAGAGTTAATGTGCTGTGCTTGCTGCCTCACTCGTCCTGATGGACCAGCCCCCCATGGCGCCAGGGCTTTAGGGCTTCCCTGAAAAGCGGCTCAAAGCGGGCAGGAGAGTTTGGCTCCTGGGTTCCTACCTGTCTCATTTTGGGTTGCTGTCCATCTCCCCTCTCCCCACCACCTCTGCCACCACCTCTGGGCTGGTTCCTCCATCCTGTCTATGCCAACAGTCATCCTCTGAGGACGGAGATCCCTACAACAAAATGGCTGGCAAGGAGGACGAGTCAAAGGAAGAGCCAGGCAGCCCCCCAGAGGAGGAAGGTGAAGGCAAGGAGGAGACCCCGAGACCCCAGTGTACAGATTTGCTCAGTCCTGAATGGGTAGGTGGCAGCGGCCTAAGGGGCCTAATTGGCAGAAGGGGAGGGGGGCGTATAAACCGCAGAATGGAAGGCAGCTAGAGGCTTTTTGAGGGTGACACCCCCTCCACAGTTATATTAATTTATTAATTAAAACTACCACGATAATGACTTCTACCCCCCTCTTCAGTAAAAAGGCTCCCAGAGCAGCTTGCAGCTCAGTAAAATGCAATACACTTCCCCTGCCCTCAGCCTGTCAAACTGAAAGATGCAACACAAAAGGAAAGAGGTATGAGGAGGGAAGAGGTTATATAATGTGAGAAACATGAGGCTGGACCAGGCAGATCTTTCCTACAAGTTATTTAGGAAATACAAGATTCTCTGAGGACATCTTGGCCTGCTCTGTCCTTCATATTTCTTGTGTTGCTATTTTTGTTTTGTTTATGTCCCACAGCTTCAGGAAATGGAAGAGGAAGAGGGGTCCCTCCAGGAGTGGTCTGGAAGAGATGCATAAATTGGAGGCGATGGGCCCTTAAATAGGGTTGCTATATTTCAAAAAGTAAAAAAACCAGACACCCAGGCCAATGGCCCACCTAGTCCAGAATCCTGTTCTCACTGTGGCCAGCCAGATGCCCAAAGGGGGAACCCCCAAGCAGGATCCAAGGTATCCATAGATTTAAGAATAAGGAATGAAATGTAAATGGAAACACAAGCCATCACTCCACATTCAGGACTGAGAACTAATAATATAACTATTACTTATAAGGTCAAAAGAATTGAGAATGATTTCACTTCTTGCTTCACAATTATGGTTTCCACACATTCACAAATAAATGCAAAGATGCGAATGTGAATGCCCCAATCTCCCAGGGTTCCAGTTGCTGGCAGAGGTTCAGTTTCCTTGGAATGAAGGTCAGCGGAGCCCGTGGTGTCTTCAGGATGCATGGTTTTATATGTACAAGTACAACCTGGGCAGAGGATCCACTGTGAAACAGATATTGCCTCTCCATTAAGTCCTTATTTTATTCTGTTGCAGTGGCAGAGAAGGGGGGGGTGCGGGTTGCCCTCATTGAGGGGGTAGCAACGTGACAAAAAGCTGAGTTAAAAAATAAAATAAAATTGGGCTCCCAAAACTTTTTAATTGTGTCAACAAACGTAACAAAATGCGGCTGGCACTGGGCTCCACACTGCGGGGACCAGAACTTACTGCAGGACCTGCAGCGCACCCAAACCACACTGCTCTCCTGGGAGTGATGTGGTGGCTTGGGCACTTGCAGCCTCAATGCTGCCTGAAATGGCAGTGTGGGGCTTGTGTCTGCCCACCGCCTCTCCCTCAGCCACCCTAGAGCGCCCCCCTTCTGCAGGATGCGAGCCTTGCACCGGGCACCTGAGTGGCTAGCTACACCGATTTATATTGTTTCATATATGGGTGCCTTGAGTTTTAATGTTTGGTTGTGTTGTTTAATTGCTTGTCTTTTGCATTGTAACGTTCATGATACTGGTTTTTATATTTTGGAAAGAGCTGTTATATGGCACACAAATTACTTCTCCCTCTTCCTCCGCAGTTGCCGTGATCTTCGTCAGAGTGCTCCCTTGTCTACATCTGACAGTTTGGGGGGCTCCCTCAATGAGGTATGTAGCAGACAGAGCAGGAGGGAAGCTCTGCTGAGCTGCACAAAGGCAAACCTGGGACTGGGGAGGAAGAGGAGGAGGAGGAAGAGGAAGCTGGCCTACCGGCCAGGCCACGTTCTGGACTGGTCGTGAGCAAGGGGACAGACATCTTGATCTCTCTGGGCATTAATAGGTTCTAGGAGAGTGGTTAAAAACCAAGTAAGTCACAGGGGGTGTTTCTTTCCACCGAAAGTAGTGAAAGGAATTGATTTTGATTTCAAAATTTGTAGAGAATAAAGTTAGGAAAAATGGTTTTAAGTGCTTATGCTCACAATGTTAAGTAAATAAACTAGAAAATAACACTTGCAACGGTAAGTACCTTATTTTGCCTTCTTTTAATAATTTCAATGGGAGGGACACAAATTTTCCGCACCAGGTACCACCTGACCTTGCTACGCCACTGGCTACAGCACATGCAGCAACAAAGTATGGATTTTTGGAAGCTGCTCAGAGCCACTATAGCTACATATAGAATCCCACTAAGATTGTTAAAAAATAAGGTGGAATAAAGGTAAAGGTAAAGGTACCCCTGCCCATACGGGCCAGTCTTGACAGACTCTAGGGTTGTGCGCCCATCTCACTCTATAGGCCGGGGGCCAGCGCTGTCCGCAGACACTTCCGGGTCACGTGGCCAGCGTGACAAGCTGCATCTGGCGAGCCAGCGCAGCACATGGAATGCCGTTTACCTTCCCGCTAGTAAGCGGTCCCTATTTATCTACTTGCACCCGGGGGTGCTTTCGAACTGCTAGGTTGGCAGGCGCTGGGACCGAGCAATGGGAGCGCACCCCGCTGCGGGGATTCGAACCGCCGACCTTTCGATCATTTAGTATGTGTCTTTATAAGAATTAAAGACATGGACTTTCCAGTATTTATTCAATGTGACTAGATTCTGAATTTTTCCTTCTTGCTATATAAATGATGATTTATCCAGTGAAGCAACACAAACCTAAACGTATCTTCCAAAAATAGTTTTAATTTAGTTTCAATGTCTATGTTTTGGTTTTGAACTATTAACATGATCAACACAATAAATTCTTGCTATTCATACTAAAAAGTCATTTCTGATCACAACAAACATTTTTGTCAAAAAAATATGAGACAGATCAATGTTACAAATAACTACATTATTTAAAATGCATCAATTAAGTGTAAATTTAGGCATATTTGCCTTTGATAGCTGTAGTAGTTTTCAAGCTTATATTTGAATGAAAAAAATTAAAGTTTGTATAGCACTGAAAATATATATATACTGTGGCCGTTAGATTTGGATACTAACTTATGACATAGTTCTTTAACAGTGCCACAGGCACTATAAATGTTAATTAAACTTACTACACTGACTGTAAATAACAGGTTGTATCCAGCACTACACATGTGCAAGTGGAATAGACTTCTGCTCACACTATGGGACTTCAGTTTCCTCTCCCGCAGGCCCCTGTGTGCCTCAAAATCTGCTCCAGGAATGACTGGGGTGGAGCATAGGGGGAAAGAAAGGTTGGTGAAATCCCGTTGTGTGATCAGTGTCTTTCTTATGCAGTGCAGGATTCTGCCTGATTCTCACAAAAAGGCACACCAGTCAGTTATTGGAATTGCAGACTTTTTGTAAAAGAAATAAAGCTTTTTTGTGGGGGCGGACACACAGGCTCTTCCTCCCAAATTCAGGCTATGTAGTGTGGGAAATTCTGCATTTGTTGATTATAAAGATGCTTTCTTCATGAAAGATTTGTACTAAGTAACTTTAGGAAATTAATCGTCTTTCAGGTCTTGGTACGCATTTCATAATTGCAGCTCTCCAGAGTGCTGGTGCCAGCAATTGGCTTAGAGTAGTCACACTCAATATAAGGAGGTAGACCTAAAAATTGGGAAGCAAAATGTGTTATTTCTGTGAAGAAAAACAATCTTAGCAGAAACCCACTAAAGTATTCCAAGAGATCCTTCCACCAAGGCCAGTGTCTTCTATTCTGACAGTGGCTCTAGGCTAGGGTCTTGGGCAAAGGTCTTTCCCAGCCATGCTCCTGTGCATGCAAAGTACATCATATGACGTAATTATATTTGCACACTTGTGATAGTCTTAATCCATTTTTTCCCCAAAATCATGACATTTGCCGTGTTGCAGCCTTTGAATAATTTTGCCACAATACTTTTCAAAGGCATCACTTAAATGGGTGGAAATTTTTCTTGTACTAAAATCATACTCAGAACTGGCAGGTCATAAAAGTTCCATCTAGAGAAGCCATGCCATCTTTACCTACCCAAATGCACAGACAGATCAACGTCAACAAGAGAGTTTGAGAGATCAGGTGAAGAAGTAAATATTACTGGAGTAATGAAGTGTAACAGGCCATCTGATAGTCTTTGCTCTATACAGTGGTGCCTCGCAAGACGAAATTAATTCGTTCCGCAAGTCTCTTCGTCTTGCGATGCACGGTTTCCCATAGGAATGCATTGAAAATCAATTAATGCGTTCCTAGGGAAACCGCCTTCAGACCAGGTCCGGGGACAGTCTGTCCCCGGACCTCTTCTGAAGGCTGGGGGGGGGGGGGACAAGGGCTTTTCTTCCCACCCCCAGCATTTTAAGAAACCCCGGGACAGCGGAGGACTTCTCCGCTGTCGGAGGCGATTTAAAAGCCCCTGGGAAGGCAGGCAGGGGGGACAAAGACTTTCGCCCCCGCCCGCCTTCAGAAGGTGTTCCCGCCCCCGCCCCGCTTCGGAACAGCTTTCCGAAGTGGGGCGGCTGGGGCAGGTGTCCCCGCCCCCCCCTCCCCGCTTCGGAACAGCTTTCCGAAGTGGGGCGGCTGGGGCAGGTGTCCCCGCCCCCCCTCCCCACTTCGGAACAGCTTTCCGAAGTGGGGCGGCTGGGGCAGGTGTCCCCGCCCCCCCTCCCCGCTTCGGAACAGCTTTCCGAAGTGGGGCGGCTGGGGCAGGTGTCCCCGCCCCCCCTCCCCGCTTCGGAACAGCTTTCCGAAGTGGGGCGGCTGGGGCAGATGTCCCCGCCCCCCCTCCCCGCTTCGGAACAGCTTTCCGAAGTGGGGCGGCTGGGGCAGATGTCCCCGCCCCCCCTCCCCGCTTCGGAACAGCTTTCCGAAGTGGGGCGGCTGGGGCAGGTGTCCCAGCCCCCCCTCCCCGCTTCGGAACAGCTTTCCGAAGTGGGGCGGCTGGGGCAGGTGTCCCCGCCCCCCCTCCCCCCTTCGGAACAGCTTTCCGAAGTGGGGCGGCTGGGGCAGGTGTCCCCGCCCCCCCTCCCCGCTTCGGAACAGCTTTCCGAAGTGGGGCGGCTGGGGCAGATGTCCCCGCCCCCCCTCCCCGCTTCGGAACAGCTTTCCGAAGTGGGGCGGCTGGGGCAGGTGTCCCCGCCCCCCCTCCCCGCTTCGGAACAGCTTTCCGAAGTGGGGCGGCTGGGGCAGGTGTCCCCGCCCCCCCTCCCCGCTTCGGAACAGCTTTCCGAAGTGGGGCGGCTGGGGCAGGTGTCCCCGCCCCCCCTCCCCACTTCGGAACAGCTTTCCGAAGTGGGGCGGCTGGGGCAGATGTCCCCGCCCTCCCTCCCCGCTTCGGAACAGCTTTCCGAAGTGGGGCGGCTGGGGCAGGTGTCCCCGCCCCCCCTCCCCGCTTCGGAACAGCTTTCCGAAGTGGGGCGGCTGGGGCAGGTGTCCCCGCCCCCCCTCCCCGCTTCGGAACAGCTTTCCGAAGTGGGGCGGCTGGGGCAGGTGTCCCCGCCCCCCCTCCCCGCTTCGGAACAGCTTTCCGAAGTGGGGCGGCTGGGGCAGGTGTCCCCGCCCCCCCTCCCCGCTTCGGAACAGCTTTCCGAAGTGGGGCGGCTGGGGCAGGTGTCCCCGCCCCCCCTCCCCGCTTCGGAACAGCTTTCCGAAGTGGGGCGGCTGGGGCAGGTGTCCCCGCCCCCCCTCCCCCCTTCGGAACAGCTTTCCGAAGTGGGGCGGCTGGGGCAGGTGTCCCCGCCCCCCCTCCCCGCTTCGGAACAGCTTTCCGAAGTGGGGCGGCTGGGGCAGATGTCCCCGCCCCCCCTCCCCGCTTCGGAACAGCTTTCCGAAGTGGGGCGGCTGGGGCAGATGTCCCCGCCCCCCCTCCCCGCTTCGGAACAGCTTTCCGAAGTGGGGCGGCTGGGGCAGATGTCCCCGCCCTCCCTCCCCGCTTCGGAACAGCTTTCCGAAGTGGGGCGGCTGGGGCAGGTGTCCCCGCCCCCCCTCCCCGCTTCGGAACAGCTTTCCGAAGTGGGGCGGCTGGGGCAGGTGTCCCCGCCCCCCCTCCCCGCTTCGGAACAGCTTTCCGAAGTGGGGCGGCTGGGGCAGGTGTCCCCGCCCCCCCTCCCCGCTTCGGAACAGCTTTCCGAAGTGGGGCGGCTGGGGCAGGTGTCCCAGCCCCCCCTCCCCGCTTCGGAACAGCTTTCCGAAGTGGGGCGGCTGGGGCAGGTGTCCCCGCCCCCCCTCCCCCCTTCGGAACAGCTTTCCGAAGTGGGGCGGCTGGGGCAGGTGTCCCCGCCCCCCCTCCCCGCTTCGGAACAGCTTTCCGAAGTGGGGCGGCTGGGGCAGATGTCCCCGCCCCCCCTCCCCGCTTCGGAACAGCTTTCCGAAGTGGGGCGGCTGGGGCAGGTGTCCCCACCCCCACCCCCCTTCGGAACAGCGTTTTAAAATGCTGGGGGTCGGGAGCGAAGCGCTGCCGACCCCCAGCATTTTAAAACCTTCCCGGGACACGGGGAGATTTTAAAATGCTGGGGGTCGGCAGCTAACGCTTCGCTCCCGACCCCCAGCATTTTAAAATCTCCCCGGGACAGAGACTTCTCTGCTGTCCCTTGGAGATTTTAAAATGCTGGGGGTCGGCAGCGAACGCTTCGCTCCCGCCCGCCAGCATTTTAAGATCGCCCCCGGCAGGCGGGGGGAAGGCAGGCGGGGGGGAGCAAAGACTTTTGCCCCCCGCCGGCCTTCAGAAGAGGTCCTCTTCTGAAGGCCGGCTGTGGGCGAAAGTCTTTGCTCCCGACCGCCAGCATTTCCCTATGGGCTTTCGTCTTGCGATGCAAGCCCATAGGGAAATTCGTCTTGCGAAGCGCCTCCAAAACAGAAAACCCTTTCGTCTTGCGGGTTTTCCGTCTTGCGAGGCATTCGTCTTGCGGGGTACCACTGTATTTTTTTAATCCCTTTTTATCAATTGGCTTTGAAACTGCTCCACTGGGTTGCCCATTATCTGCAGGCATTATTAATATAGTTTCATTTACCAGAGGTTGCTTACAGACCTCAGAATGAAAACTCTTAAGATCTCAGCAGTCCTCTTCATCCGTCTGGGACCCATCCTTAGGCTTCTCACTCACAGAAACATTAGGCTGCTTCTGATGCTACAGCATGAAGGTAACTAAGACAATGGCAACTAGAGATAACGCAGTGGCGTAGCGTGGGGGGTGCAGGGGGGGCCGGCCGCACCGGGCGCAACATCTGGGGTTAGGGCAAATCCATGGGTTAGGGGGCGCAAATCCACGGGTTAGGGGGCGCAAATCCACAGGTTAGGGGGCGCAAATCCATGGGTTAGGGGGCGCAAAATACTTGCCTTGCCCCGGGTGCTGACAACCCACGCTACGCCACTGAGATAACGTAACCTACCACCCCACTTATGCAGCAGATGCTTATTCAATCCCACAAGTAGATCACCACAATGCTTAAAAAGAAAAGGATTGTCATTATTGTTCTATTACCAGGACTTGGAAGATAGCACAACCAAGCTCAATATGCAACAAGCAACATTTTATGGCAAGCCACGCCTTCTTATTCCTTTAATCATTACCCATCCAACATGCCCTTTAATATTTGTCATTCTACAGCTAAAATGCTACTAGAAGTTGAGGCTGGCTGAGTCCAGCTTTTGGAATACATGTATTTGACATGGCCTAATGAAACTTGTATTTGACATGGCCTAATGAAACTTGAAGTTTGGCCAAACTGTGGGAGGTAGTGGAGGACAGAGGTGCCCGGCGTGCTCTAGTCCAGGGGGTCACGAAGAGTCAGACAAGACTAAACAACAACAAAATGAAACTTTTGTGCAAGTTTCCCATTAAAGAAGAATGAACCCCCAAACAGCCTTGGGAGGTTGCAAGGTAAACCAAATGCAGGAGCTAGAATCCCTTCTCCCTTCTGAAGTTTTTGTTTCTTCCCATGGGTGGGGAATGCAGGCCACTATTTTGCAAGGGGGAAAACAGCTGGGTGGGTTTGAAAAAGAAATAGAATAGAGGTAACATGTTAACCAGCTTTCCCCCCTCCCTTTCTTCTACTAATGAAGCATTAAGACTCCAAAGCTGTTTCTATTTAAAAAGGGGGGAAAGCTTAAAGAAGCTACTGACAACTGTGTATATAGCACCCAGTCTCAACATCCTTTAAGTTGACCATTTTACCATATGGTTTTATTACATGCTTCAAAGTGTGAAATGGCTTTATGGCTGTGTGGGGATTTGAACAGTGGTCTCTCCTCACCCCTAAGTCTGGCGCTTTAACCACACCACCAGCCTGGCTCTCCATGATGTGGCTTTATGATGTCATAGCTTACCTCTCGAGAAATTATACCCGCTCTGCGCGCTCTGCTTCCCAAGACAAAGGAAAATTCACTGACTTGAGCCAAGCCTGCAGATACAATCCATTTGATGTACTGACTGCTCTTTGGAAGAATCATAGAAAGGACAAGCACTGCCAGGAAAAACTGAGAGAGAATGTTTTTAACAATGCAGTGGAAAAAACAGGAAAGTTTATGCTGCTTAAAATAAAATAAAATAAGATTAAAAAGTTATTTAATTAACCACAGTTAACTAGTCTATACTGATTAGCAGAACAGAACAGGTCAGATTGTAATCTAGGTGATCTTTAAACAGCATACTAGATTAAATTTAAAGTGTTTAGGGTTGTATCTCAGCTTTGTAACAATGAGAAAGCTGCTCACACAATAAGGCTGTCCTTTTTTCCACTGCAGACACACTGTGCCTTCCAGAGCCTCTGCTGAGGGGCAAGGCGTCCCACAGGTGAGACCAGGAATGTGGTGCAGGGGAATTAGTGAAAACTGGGGAGATTCCAAACAAATTTTCCCATTCCATTGCAACTCCTGCACCACATTCCAGCTTCCAGCAGAAGCTTTTTGCAATGCTGGTGGCTGCAGTAGTGAAGACTTCATAAGAAAGTTGTTGCTTAAGTGGAACAACTCCTGAAAGAACTGGACACAATTCTTTCTCAGTGATTTCAATAACATGGGCTTTAACTTATAATGCCTGCTTAAATTTTATAGTTCTGGAAAAGTTTCAGTCTGGTAAAAAAAAACCCTCTACAAATGTATATGAAATAAGAGAAAGAGCTTACTGGCTTGTGAGTTGCATTTCTTTCAGCAGTTTGTACACTTCTGGTGGGATTAAATATAGCTTCTCTTCGTATATTTTAAGCCAATCTAGTGCTTTATACTAACATTAGAGATCAAAACTATATTAAGCATAATATATTAGGGAGGCTTGCCTGGCACCGATGCAGATATCTTTTCAGTACTACGTGAATATATTTCTCTGTTCCCAGACATTTAGTTGCTAGTTTTCCTGCTGTCATTGCTGACATTTTATCTGAGTAATCTTCTGTAGTTGGGCAATTGTTCTGATAACGGAATCTGATAACTTTTTAAATATTAGATTGTTTAATATAGAATTTCAGCCTATACATCTCACATTGGTATCTTACTGTTGTTGTTTCTTTGACTAATACAGATACAGTGGTACCTCGTGTTACGTACCGCCCCCCCCCCCTTATGAAATGCTTCGGATTACGAATTCCGCTAACCCAGAAGTAGATGCCCCTTGTTGCGAACTTTGCCCCAGAATGTGAGCGGAAGTTGTGCTCTGGCAACGTGGTGGCAGCGGGAGGTGCCATTAGCGAAAGCGCGCCTCATGTTATGAGCGGTTTCCGGTTACGAACGGACCTCTGGAACGGATTAAGTATGTAACACGGGGTGCCACTGTAGTAATGATTAATAAATTACTACTGCATTATCACAATCTGCATTCAGCAGCCTGAACCAGAGCCAAGGCTGCAGTCCTAATCTCACAAAACTGGGAGTATGCCCCACTGAATTCAGTAGGACTTTTGAGTAGACATGGATAGGAGTAAAATAGAAACCTGGGGTTAGGTTCTTGTGGAAAAAAATCATCAGTTGTGTCCTTCATCTAGCATTCTTAAGCCACAGAATACCAGTTTCAGGGACTGGGGTTGCAGTCACCATAGTAACATAATACAAAATATCAATCTTATTCAATTTTATTCTAAAGTACTGAATATATATATATATACCTTCATTATTACCACTGAAAATGTAAGGAACAGCAAGACTGTGAGTTCATATATTACAAATGTAGGGAAAACATGAAGACCTGCAAGAGAAAAAGAAGCATCTTACAGCTATTGTGAGCTTTTTTCTAAACATTGCAATATTTATAAAAGAGCACAGTGATGAAATATTGACAGGAATCTTTCTTAAAGCTTGTTGTTGAGTTAAGCATGCCATATTAAAGAATAGTATTTTAGATGTTTTCATTTTACCCATGATATTAAAGAGGTTGCATAATTCAGGTGGAAGTACCATCCACCAGATGCAGTATTTCAGCCTACAGAGTCTGCTGTAGATGCTGTCTCTAAAGCATAGTAGTGATGCTTACTAGCTGGTTGTTCGTGAATTAGGTAAAAAAAAAATCCTTTCAGTAATGTTACTAGGTGACTATCTTCACTGAGCTATCAACTGTGACCCAAGGTCTCACTTTTGGTCAGTTACTGCCAGCACAGACCTCATGAGCGCATATGTGAAATTAAGATATTTTTGCCCCTACATGCATCACTTCACACTTGTTTATATTGAATTGCATTTGCCATTTTACCACCCATTCGCTCATTAAAGGGATCCCTTTGAAGGATTTCACAATCCCTTTGAACCGACCCCAAACAGTGTTGAATCATCAGCAAACTTGGCCTCCTCACTGCTCACCTCTAACTCTACATTGCTTGTGAACATGGCCCAATACAGATCCTTGGGAGGATTCCACTTCCCACATTCCTCGATCAGGACAACTATCCATATATTCGTACTCTGCTTCCTGTTATTTAACCAGTTCCTGAGCCACAAGAGGACCTTGCCTTTTAGTCAATGATTGCTAAGCTTACTCAGGAGTCTTTCATGGAGGTACAGTACTTTGTCAAAAGCATTTTAAAAGTTCAGATGCACTATGGCAACTGGATCATATATGTCAGTGTTTCCCAACCTTGGGCCTCCAGCTGTTTTTGAACTACAATTCCCATCATCCCTGACCACTGGTCTTGCTAGCTAGGGATGATGGGAGTTGTAGTCCAAAAACAGCTGGAGGCCCAAGGTTGGGAAACACTGATATATGTCTATATACTTGTTGACACTCAAAGTAATAGGTTAATATGATGGGGTGTACCCTTGCATAAGCTGTGCTGGTTTTGCTTCAGCAACAACTTGTTCTTTTATATACTTGGCCATTTTATATTTAAGAATACTTTCCACAAGTTTTCCTGGGACATGCATAAACCTAACCAGCCCAAATTTCCAAGATTCCCCTGAATCCCTTTTTAAAAATTGGTGGTACATTGGCCACTTTCCAGTCCTCAGGTATAGAAGCTGATTTGAGGGATGTTACATAGGTTCCAATTTCTTGATCCACCTTGCTCCTAGATACCATGTCACCTTCGCTCCTGTAACTATTGGGACTTCTTTCCAGTCCCTGAGCTGTGTGATGTTTCAGTTCAGTTACAAACTGACAACTCCCCTTTCCCTCAGAGAATGTGAACTGCAAACACTATGGGACATAAAGAGATACTTTGGTTCACATAAGGAACTTTTATCAATCCAGCTCTTCAATTCCATTTCTTTTTATACAGTTCTGCATTCTATATCACAAACTGCTTGAAAGTCACTTTAATTTCATAGGTAGTTTGTCATGTATCATGGTGGTTACAGATCAAGAATAAGCCTAATGACTTTGGAAGATCCATAATTCTTCAGAGTCTAGTCCAATAGTTTTGTCTACCTGAATAGTTAAAACACTCAAACATTCTGTGCCTTCACACCATCACCAGTTGGTGCCAATAGGCTTCACAAGCACAATGCAATTGAAATTTATCCTAGTTATTACAAATGTACATTCCTTTCCCTTTGGCTGTTATGCTGGTAAGAATAATAATCATTTATATATTTTTGTAATAAGTTACCTATAGATGCAAAGAATATGATGGCAAGAAAGTCACGTATTGGTTCAATACAGGACATAATTTCTTCAGTAACCATATGACCCTGAGAAGATATAAGTGCTCCTGCTAGAAAACATCCCAATTCCATTGAAACATCCAATAGCTCTGTGATCTGTAAGGGAGTGGAAAAGATTTTTATTACTATTTCGTGTCTATTAATTAACTTTTCATTAACCACCTTGCTTAAAAATTAAATATTACATGCAAATCTTTTATAACACTATTCTTGTTTAATGAAAGCACTATAATTTAAATAATTAATGTTAGAGGAAATAAGCAATTTTAAGACTTCTAAAATTGTAATCTTTTTGTTAGTTATAAAATGGTCTCTACCATCTTTGATTACCTGTTAGCCCAGTTCCTAAACACAATTTCACTGTAGCAAATCCACTTAAAATCCAAACTAGTCACACTAGCGTCTCTCATTAAATACAAACAAAGGAAACTTACGATATTAATGTATTTAGGATGGCAATGCAATGATCTAACTACAAGTGGCCGTGCACACTTGATTTTAAGAAATGTATATGGATTTTTCAAACTTACTTTTTATGCCATATCTGACACTAGTGCACTCAGAAATAATGCCTCAACACCAAGATATTTGCTTTTAGAAGCTTGTTTTATATTACAGAGAGGTTGCTGTGTAAATCTGTAGCAGCAAGGACAAAGAGTCTTCCTGCATCTAAAAGGCTAGTTTATTGTGGCATGCGCTTTCCTGAGCAACAGTGCACTTTCTCAGATGCATGATGTAACTGTCTAAATGGACAATATGTTATGAATACAGAGAAAGCAATAATTTTCTAAGAAAGGGAGGCCAAAGGCAATGCAAAATGATTAGATACACCTTCTGATCTAATGCATGTCAAATAACTGAAGAGTAAAAATGAACATAAGTTCCAGTCAAATTATTTGCTAAAATTCTGCATCTTTCTATGCCTCTTCATCACTCATTTCTTCAATCTATCTGGTTGCATGGAAGGACTAGTCTACATGGAATCAGTTAACATTTGGTTCTTCTCTTCTACCCTGCAGTTACCTTCCAACTCCACTTGCCTGTCTTCTTATAGCCAATCCAGGAAGGAGAGGTAGCACTGCTTATCAGCTTCCTCCTCCTTAGTCTTAGCTGTAAAACCCAAGAGAAAAGAAGTTGGCTCTGCCTGTCATTGGCTCTAGCACCACCTGCAGTTGACCTCCCTGTCATCTGTCCTACTGGCCCAAATGGGTACCAGCCAACACTGGGGGGGGGGGGGGGCAGGAGATTTAATGACTCTCCTTCTCATCAAGTTGACATAACTTCCCAAAGACAACCCAGATAACAGAGTTTGACTCAGACATGGCAGGCCATGATGTCTGCAATAATGGCAACTATATGGGTGGAACTTTAGCTATACAATGAAGGAACTTTAAGCTAGGACTATGTACGCATAAGCATTTTAAGCTATGCACAAGCATTTTTATGAGCAGCCAGCTTTCTGACTGGTCCAATATTTATTTAAAACTGGTTATTAAATTGGTTATTAAATTTGTTGACATGATTTTTTAATGTAATTTACATATTCACCTATGAAGCCAGCTTCCATGAATGAAATCTACATTTTCTCCTGGAATTATTTTCAAAATTAATATATCACCATATCATGTGCAAGTTAAAAATGAAGAAATATTTAGAAAAATTACCGTTAACATAAGGAACATAAAAGCAGATATTCCCAGAACTAGAATTTCCTTATTTCCTTTGCTTTCCGTATGCAACTTGCGGTAGTATGGTCCTATTAGATAAGTCTTTAAAACAAGACATATAAGCAAGGCAGCAGCCAAAGAAAAGAGAATTTGTCCAATCAGCATCAATATTCTCAGTATTTCCTTGATGGTGCTAGGGAAAAAGAAGAAAAAGTCACGTTCAGTGTCATCTAAAAGCCCTCTTAAAATGTTTTTTCTTATTAAACAGGAAAATGTGTGCATAAATCTATCTGTCATTTACAGTTTCCTAACCTGCAATTCCTGCAAATGTTAGACTACAACTCCCATCATTCCTAATCACTGGCCACACTGAAGGGGTCTGATGGAAGTTGGAGTCCAACAGCATCTGGAGAACCACAGGTTAGCCACACCTGGTCTTAAAAAAACCAAAAGCTGACTTGGGGAATATTTAAGCTAGAATAAAAGTTGAGCCTTATCTAATAAATATTTTTGAAAGTGGTGTGTCTGTTTGCCCTGCCCTCTAAGCACTTGAATGCCTCTTGAGATATCATGTGGAAGTTCCTGAGGAGGAGGAGGAGCCAGTTTTTTGTCTATGTTTAGCATTTTGAATCAAGATGATGAACCAAAATGTTCCACACTGCACCAGTGCCAAAGGACAGGAAAATATCACTGCCCACTTTGGCATAATGGTTCCAGAGAATGAGGAGTGTGCTTTGGCCTGCATTTGGATACTGTCACGTGCCATTTAGAATCCAGATGTCAGACTGAACTGTATAAATTCCACCAGTTTGGACGTCACTGAAGTTACTGTTGCCCAATTCAGCACGACAGTTCCCATGTTGAATTTGGTCTATATTTGGATACCACCGGACACTATTTTGATCAAGCTGGTATACTAAACCATTCAAAACTGCTACTAAAAATGAGCTAAAAAATGAGCTACTAAAAATATTTATAACCTAATTAAATTGACATCTGAGTCACAATATAAAGAGTATTAGGATGTATTTAACATTTAAGCCCTATGCACGTACAATTGATAGCATGCACCAATTTCTTGGCCAGTGGCCTCTTCAGGAACTTACATATCAAACTCAGTGAAATTCAAAGAGCAGTTTGAAGGTAGAAGAGCCAGACTAATGAAAAGAAAGTTGACATAGAAACTCCAATGTATTTACGGTTCCAACTCATTTGCACCTCTGAACTGCAGGATGGAAAGCCAGTAATTATGTACCATATGTCAACAGTAAATTAGTTATTAGATGTATGATAAAACACTTCATTGCATTCACACTTTAAGAGACATGCAGCATGAAGGAAAATAAGCATACCATGTACACAGTCTTGAAATCTTTGGAGAAAAGGAAGGCTAAAAATGTAATGAATAAAAGCAAACAAATGAACTTTGTTACCTGGAATGTGTGCCAACACCCGCTTGAATAAGAGTTGGCATAACAGCTATAAACAAGCCAAGCTGTACATCCTGCATAACCAACATAGCAAGCAGAACACTGCTGTAATCAATATCTCCTGGGAGATTAAAAAAAGAGAGGCAGATGTTAAATATGTTCAAGAACTGCAATACAGTATTAATAGCATCCGTTTCCTTGATAATGATTTGCCATTTATCATGAATTGGTTATATAATATCTATTTGGACCAAACTCATACATGTGAAAGTATTACAGAAAGAAAAATAAAATGAGTGTCTAAGAAAATGTGTGCAAGAAGGCATGACTTTCAGAATATCTATTATTGAATGGCAAATCAATGGGAAGGTCATTTTGAGCCCCAAAATACAAGCCAGTACAATACAAATACAATTCAAGTTCCAACATAATTTTGTTGCCATGCAATTTATGCTGCTGTATATCTGCTGGATCCAAGATTCAAGGGCAGAAATGTAAGTGATGACTGCTTCTGTGTTTGACTCCATTACAAAACAAGCAGCACAACTAGGGTCTGATGAGGAAAGCTTTCTTTCTGCAGAGTACAGAACCTATTGGGCCAACATATTTGACAGAGCATCTGGGATTCTGCCAAGCATAACCTTCCTGCAACATAGTGGCAAGACCTATGCACAATACAGTCATACCTCAGGTTACAGCCGCTTCAGGTTGTGTTTTTACGGACTGCGGACTGCAGAAACCCGGAAATACCGGAACGGGTTACTTCCGGGTTTTGGCAGTCACGCATGCTCAAAAGCACCAAATCGCGACCCGTGCATGCGCAGATGCAGGTTGCAAACATGAACGGATCACGTTTGCAACCCAAGCGTCCAATGTACAGCCTCTCCTGTCTCTTACCTACTTCAGATTCCTCCCTCTTCTGTAGCACGTAAAAGAAGCTGCTCTATGTTTTGAAACACACCAAAACAAGAAATAACCTGACATGTGGAAGGGTAGAAGCTTCTTTCAGCTTGGGCAAACCTTCTGTTTTTAGAAGTCAGTCCATGATAAATATGATGGGAAATATGAAGAAACTGAAATTTATTGATAGAATAAAGACTAAACTTCATGTGGGGTTCAGTAAGTTTTGTTCCTCCTCCCCTCTTTTTCTCAGCTCTTTTTATGTCTGCTTAACACTGTGGAGGACTGGAGAAAACGTAATAGTTTTCAGAATAGTCATTCTGTTTCACAATAATTTTGATGGTTTTTCTTCTTATTTTTGCCTGCTCCACATAAGCTTGCAAAATCATAGAGATGAACTTCCTTACAGCTGAGCAGCTTGTAACTCCATTTGGAACAAAGACTTTAAAAAACAAATGAGTAATTATTGTCTGAATAAAATCTTCTTTTAAAACACCAGTCATATTTCTGTGGTAAGCCAAGCTATGCATAATGTATTTTATGTTCCTAAAGTATCAAACTGACTTTCAATATGTAAAGAGTACTTTTTAAATGTATTGTATTTTTCCCCCTGAAAATGTCCATTCCTCACCCCCCCCAAAAAAGGTATGGGTTTCTTTGCAGCTTCAAAATTCCTGGAAATTTTACAAATTCAGTAGTTCCCCAGCAACTAACATTCAGAGGCATGCTGTCTTGTCTCTGAAGCTAGAGGTAGCATACAGGGGTAGACTTTGGTAATATGGCGCCCTGAGCGAGGACAAAATTTGGCTCCCTCAATATCTATTTGGTGCCCTCCCCCCTCTTGCCTTCCATTTTGCTCTCAAGTGCACTACATCATAGTTGCAGAAACTCAATCACCTGCCTGACCAGGGCCTAACTTTGAGTAGGTACCAGGATAAATATTGGGTTTATATTATTATTATTATTTTGTGCCCCCTTGGTTCAGTGCCCTGTGCAGGGGAACTGCCCACACCACCCTAAGTCTGGCGCTGTAGCATATCTCCATGACTAGTAGGCATTTATAGTCTTATTCCCCATGAATTTGTCTAATTTCCTCTAAAAGCCATCTAAGTTGGTGACCATCCACACTCTTGTGGCAATGAATTCCATAGTTTAACTATGTGCTGTGTAAATAATTGTTTCCTATTGGGTGTCCTGAATCTCCTACAATTCAGTTTGTGGTATTATGGGAGAGGAAGAAAAACTCCTCTAGGTCTCATCTGCAACAGCTGTACGCAACTCATGATTCAGTTCCATAAATAGCCCATTCATCATACCAGGCAAATGACAAAATACCACTGAAAATATAAAGCTACACGTGTAGATGTATTAGCAGGTGTCTATGAAGATGTCTTATTCTCAAGCTTTTATGTTTTCAATGGATTATATCTAAAGCCTGCATCTATGCTTTTCTAGAAGTCTATTACAATACATGTCTCTTGAGGCTTGCATTTCATAGAAACCAACTTATCTCGCACAGAAAGCATTATGGAGTGCTGTGATTAGACATGCTGCAGGATAAGTTCTGTTAACTCAGATATCGGCTGAGAAACTAGGGATAGAATCTTCAGAAATTATTAACTGCATGGAAGGCACTGGATCTCAAACCTAGCCTTCCAGACACTTTGGACTACAACTCCCACAATTCCAGACCATTGGTCATTCTTACCAAGGTTGATGGAAGCTGTAGTTGAAAACATTAGGAGGGTACCAGGTTGGAGAATATGATGAAAAGTGAAGGGCAATTGGAAAATTCGGCAAAAATAAATGGACCCTATAACTTAATGGGTAAAGAACTCAGGTCAGGACCTTCACTATGCAAAACTCTCATTATTTAACTGGAAGTTAACTGATAGTTAAGAGCACCCTTCTACGACAATCAAAACTTCATCAGTACCTTTTAAGGTTAGTTCTTTTTGCCCTTGTGTCTGGGCTAAGATTAAATGGAAGAATTCAGTAGGTTAAGGATCCACCTACCTTCTTTATCTCCCCGAGCACTCCCTGCAAGGAATCTGGATACCAATGGTGTGCTTGATAATGATAAACAAGTAGCAATGAAAACGCTCTGTGTTGCTCTAATTTGTAGCAAGTGTCCCCACAGTAAGCCAAATGCAATCATCAGGAATGTCATGTAACAGGGTCCTTGCAATGATATCTTCCACACCTTTGAGAACAATGGTCACTTAGATTAGCATAATACTATTTCAACACTGCAACTGTATTTATCCTTTAAATTTTATGCTAAAATTTTATGCAATACAACTTCAGAATATATAGATCCTGAGAGTTCTTTAGACAACCAAAACTGTTCTTAAATGTCATTGTTTCTGGATCTATTTCACAATATGAATTCCAAAAAAATAAGAGCTCCCTCTCCCCAAGTAGATTATATTATGCTATAGATTATGAACTGGAAAACTCAAACCTGCTTAATGCAACCCTTGTCCTCGATGTGAAAAAAGTGCTAGGATATATATTATTACAAGCAGAAAACAAACAATCCTACACTACTGAGTAAATTGTTAACTTGTGTTCAAACAGTAAATAAGCTGTCAGTAAGGCAATAACTCTTTAGCATGCAAGCGTTCCCATATAAAATTTATTTATAGTAGCTTGATGGACTCTTTCAGCTCACAGCTCCCAAAGTGGAGTCCAGAGGCAAAGCAAGATGTGGAATGACAACCCAACGAAGTGTTAAAGGGGCTGTGATGAACACAGCTATGCTGTAGCAAAGAAGCTTGGAAAGAATTAAAAGCTGAGCGCAAGCTGGAAGGTCAGTGGAAAGAGAATGTAAAAAGGAGTAATTGAGAAGAAAGAAAAACGGTACAAACAGGTTTGCCATCTCGGTGAGAACACAGGCAGAAGAGCAATATTAAATTGCCAGGTTAACACCACCCACTCTGCCTATCCCACTTTCAGACTTTCAAGACTTTTGCACTGCCCTGGAGGTACTTTCCCAGAGCTGTTTCTGTACCTTCCACCTTACTGTCCTTCTGACTTGCCCAGTTATGATGCAGTCGCAATAGTCTCTCTTCTCTCAGTCTCTGTTTTTTGTCCCTGCAGCCTTTGCACCTGGGGGCCAATCATGCCCTAAATATGAGTCCCCCCCATTTCAGACACTGTTCTCCCCAACATGCTAGCTTTCCACATGCAAGGATTTTGTTTTGTACAGAAGAACATCTGAGCCCACACGTGCCATCTGAAGTGGTATAACCCAGACACAAATCTGCCACCTCAGTGAGAGCTAGATCTCTGTGTCTATGTATTCTAGGAGAACACGTGTTTATTTTCAAAAAGATAACCCTCCGCAAACTGTAGAAGTCTTTTAAAAACAGGTGTTATGAGAACCAAAAAAAATTATTAAAAAAAAAAGTCTAGTCAAGCAACATTTTTTAAAAAATCATGCAAATCTGAACAATCCAAAATGCTATTTTTCACTTGGTTTATTTGCAATGCTGATACACATACATTTTATGGAGCAATACCTTTCTTAATCTTTCCGGGGAAAACTCCAAGCCAACGAGGAACAGTGTGTAGAACACACCAAATTCTCCCAATGTCTCTACTTGCACAATTGACTGAAAAACACAAGTTGCCACAGGTAACTCAAAATATAGTCAACTTCTGCAAAAGTAGTAACTAGACGTTCAGTCATGCTATACATACAGTATCTGCTTACATCTTACTTCCACAATAAGGAAAGCATACATAAACCCCTTAATGCCCTTACCTCTCCAGAACAGATATTGGGGCCGTACAGGACTGCAAGGGGGGTGGAGGAAGGAAGAGCCCTGGTGCGTAAATTAATATCAGCTTATGTAACATTGTACCTCTCCAAAATCTTACCTTAATGCTGTTTAATCCTGATGGTCCTAAGAGTACTCCACAGATAATGTATCCAAACATAGTTGGTAATCCTATTGTTGTACATAACCATCCACAAGGCAAAGATAGCATTCCTATGGTGACAATATCCTAATAAATAAAACAAAAATAAAATAAAAATGTTCCACACACATATGTCAACATGCAAAGCAAGGGAACATACTACTGATCCAGGAAGGAAGAGGTTTCATGGATTGTCACTGGGCCTTTGCAGGGAACACTGCATTCCTGAAACACTACCTGGAGTTGAGTGGGATGAGGAGCAAGCCTTGGGCTCACACGCTCTCCCCTCTGCTCTTTCTCCAAGAGAGTGAAACCTCTTGGGAGAGATTTAAAAAACTATCACTCATTACGCATATGAAACATGAAATGGAGCTAAAGCAGGTGTTAATATCAGTTGGAAAATGCTTACTCCAACATTTTTTTAAAGCAACAACAACAAAATACTGTATTTTTCTCATTAGTCCTTATAAGTGTTGATTTTCATTTGTTCTGGCTAACTCCTAATACTAATAGTCAAGGCTTTCCCCCCTAACGGAACAGCGTTCTGTCACCTCTCAGCTGGGTCCCAGAAGTTGGGGGAGAGGCTTGACCAGCAAAGCCTCACTACACCCCCAGCTCATGAGGACATCCTCCCCAGAGCCTGAATATGAGGGCTCTGGAGAGGGTCTCCTTGTGAGCTGGAGGCACAGCAGGGCTTTGCTGAGGCTCTTCAGCCTCCTGGCTAACAGCTGATGTGTGGGAAAGCCATGCCTCAGCTGAGCAAGCCCCGAGCTGCTCTGGCTCACACTAGTTAGAGAGACATATGGGTGGGGGGTTGCTCATTAAGCTGGTCAGCTGAGGCAGAGAAGCTTCTCCACACTTCAGCTGAGCCGGAGAGGTGCATGGGTAGGGGGCCATTAAGCTGGTCAATTGCGGTGTGGAAAGCTCCCCTTGCCTCAGGTGAGCAGCCTCAACAAGCCTCTGGCTGGGAAGGAGAGGATCACTGAGGTGGGTTCTGCTGAGGGGTGTGCATTCCAACACCTTTCTCTCTAGGAAAAAAACCACAACTAATATTGCCCTTTGTTGGCACTGGTTTCACAACAATTCCATTTCATTTGTGAGCTGGATGAGCAGCCCAGGATGCATTTATGGGGCATATCACATTCTTATTTGGGTTTAATTTTTTTTCCATAGCTGTGAATGGAATCAGGTCACAAATTCTAAATTCATTTTTTATACCAGCTGTCACTAAAAACTAAGCCAGTACAGCTCTATAAGAACAGCTACTGTAGTTATGGCACACAGAGATCAGATCGGAAGCTCTTGCATATGCAGGAGCTCCTATATGAGCAAGGACCTCCCTGCTGCCTTTAGTGTCAAGGGGAGGCATAGGCAACCTCGGCCCTCCAGATGTTTTTGGACTACAACTCCCATGGTCCCTAGCTAACAGGACCAGTGGTCAGGGATGATGGGAATTGTAGTCCCAAGACATCTGGAGGGCTGAGGTTGCCTATGCCTGGTCAAGGGCAACTCAAAAATAAACTCAGCTTCTGCAAAAATTAGGGTGATGGGATGGGAAAGAGCTTTGACTTGGAGCCATAGATCCAACCTAGAATTTTTTCTGCATTAAAAACAGATGGAGGGATCATAGTAGTATTTTATACTACTTTTAGTACCAGAACTCAGACATCTCATATATATATATATATATATATATATATATATATATATATATATATATATATATGCTTTCGTAGATTTTCACGGGTACAGGAATGCAGGTTTTGGTGTCCTCGGGTGTCTTCCCGTGTAAAAGTTGGGGTGTCTAGGCGACGTTTCGACGAGGTCTCACTCGTCATCTTCAGGCTGGTGCTTTCGGCTTCTTGTTACTGGAACAGAGCAGGATCTCAGTGTTTGAGTTCCTATAAATACTGTAGAGGAGGTGTGGTGTATAGCCTCCAATGTTCTGGGCAGAGAGGAAGTTCCCAGGCTAGTGTGCCTTTTCTTCTTTTGTTCCTTAATTGCTTGAGGGATATCTTGAGTGATTTCTTGAGTGATATCCTGAGTACCACTTAGGTGGGTCATTAGGTGTGGGTTAGTTGCTAAAGCCTTTGTGTCTTGACCTCTTGAACTTTGTGAACTTTGGTGTCTGTAATTTACTGCACTTAGTTGTGCTCTGGCTTGGCTTCGTGTATAGGGGCGAGCTGTGGTTTTGTGGCCTGTGCCAGCCAGATCTGTGTAGGGATTGCAGGGGGGTGCAGCATCCGGAGGTGCCACCATGGTTTGGCTACTGGATGGTGTCTGTAATTTATCTGTCATAAATTATCTGTTGATTGGTGCCATCACCAATCAACCACACCAGACCCAAACCCAGACCCTCTCCACAGATAAATTACAGAACATTGGAGGCCCAGAACATTGGAGGCCACACCTCCTCAACAGTATTTATAGGAACTCAAACACTGAGATCCTGCTCTGTTCCAGTAACAAGAAGCCGAAAGCACCAGCCTGAAGATGACGAGTGAGACCTCGTCGAAACGTCGCCTAGACACCCCAACTTTTACACGGGAAGATACCCGAGGACACCAAAACCTGCATATATATATATATATATATATATATATATATATATATATATATAATGGGACTGTAAAAAGGTTGAAATGTTTAATAATGGAGCCTACCTAGAAGTCTCTTTCAGTTAAGGCAGAGTGATATCTACATGAAATAGCTACATTGTATATGGCAATTATCATCCTGTTGAGGGTATTGCTGGTGGCAAACACAAGTTTGTGGTTGAATAATGTCTATAACAACCATCCAAGGCAAAGTCTAAGAAGATGCTTCACAGTATTTCAGATAAAAGAATGATCTTGTGATAATCATATAAGCTAGTGCAGTCCAATGTAGCACCTAAAGTCACAATTTTGAATTCTCAGAAATAGAGGAAATTAATATTCATTATTTTCTGCCATTTTTGCCAGGTTTCAATAGCAGCATTTTGAATTTTGGAAAACCCAGTAGTATCTTAAGATATGACAGCAATAAAAAGTTCCTGACACCCGGATATAACACGATTACAAACTGGTATTGGCAAATAACTTTGATATGTTCATAATTGTTGTTTATATTTCTGTCTTTGAAATGTAAGTATACAGACAATACTCACTTTTAATTTAAGTTTTATTAATATGCTCAGCCCTATTTTTATACATTACCTTTATAAAATGATGATCCGCACGTGGAATGGTAGAGTCTCTGGGCTTAGTAAGTATGTACTGATTGTTTTGGGAATCAATAAGCATGCTTAGACCCAAATCATCTTCTACTACCCGTTTTGAAATATTTCTTTTAGTATCTGCTTCATCTTCTTCTACTCTTAAAACAGCTTCAAAATTCACTCCCCTCACCTATCAAGGAAGCAAAGGTTTTTCATTATTCTCATCTATTAATTATGCCATTTTTTCTTTGTTTTTAGAGTTTAAAAGGAAATAATAATAATGAGCAAGCAATCCTATGGTCTCAGAGGGTATCCTCAGGTCACAGAACAGTGTGGACTTCCCTCTCTGTGGGCAGAGATCTGGCCCTGGAAGCCTTCTGATTGTGGCTGAAGAAACCTCCATGGGTACCTCTCCAATGTGGTTTTTATGGGGAGAGATGGTCCTTGAAGTATTGCAGTCCTGAGCTGTTTAAGGCTTTATAGGTCAAACCCAACACTTTGAATTGGGCCCGGAAGCCAGGATATGCTAAAACCATTTTGCCCCAGTGAGCAACCTAGCTGCTGAATTCTGCACAGCTGAAGCTTCCAAACAGTCTTCAGAGGCAGCCCTGCATATAACGCATTGCAGTAATCCAGTCTATTCTTACAACACCAGGATTTCAATTTTTATAAATTGTTTGTATTGCCTTAATAACCTCCAGGTCAGAGATATCAATCTTGTGTATCTATTACATTGCCATTTTGTATTCTAAAAGTTTCTAGTTTTGCTACTTTTAATTTCTACAGTTATGTGGGTTACATACAAGCTACTATGTATTTCTCGCCTCTCACCACTGAAGAAAACTTGCAGTTGCTGTCTTGGAATCCTCCCCATTGCATTGGATTTCAAATTAGAATTTATATTGCAACAAGAAGAAACGAAAGACTTCTTATTTATTCTGCCAATATGCCACTTAACTGGAGAACATAACATAAAAATAGTTAATAAGAATACTTTTGATAAATTGTTATATAAGATAGTAAGTAGCAGAACTCAATAGCTATAAAAATCCCTCTCTAGATAAACTTACTGACTTGTTGTCATCAAAGGCATGCTCTCCTATTTCCTCTTCAAGCCTATCAGCTGCTTTTCTTACATCTTCAAGAATCTCATCAAGCATGGATAAACTTTTATTTTGATGCTGCATGTTTTTCAGGGCTTCAGCCTGGTGTTTCTCTGCTGCTAGAAGTTCAACATATTCCGTTTCTTCCTGTTAGAATTCATAAAAAAAATTCTAAGATATTTTTTCAAAGCTGAAATTCACAAGATGAACATTTCATTTTGTCAAAGTTCTTACAAAACCTTTTTAAAGCTGCAGAACAAATACTTCATACAAAGAGCTTCCTGAGGTCCTTGAATTGCCTTTCAGCTCTAGATCTTCAATGAAGCTGGAGTGAAATCCTTAAAAAGGCCATTTTATAATAAGGACAGTTAACATATGCAGAATGTTTACTCCTTTCAGTAGCCATTATTTATTAACTGTATTTATATCCCACTTTTCACCCACAAAGTACAAGATGACATATATGTTTTAAGGGTGAAATATAGCAATTTACTCAACATCGCCAGTGATTTTATGGGGAACTATGGGGTACAACGTAACATCTCTCTAGGTATAAAAATGCAAGCCAATATTTCTCTTCTCATTTCATTATGTGGTTATTGTCATTCTGCAGCCACCCCTTCTGATGACCACACTGCTGGAAAAGGAGTTACAATGAAAAAAGAGCAGTGTCACGGATTGTATATCCTCTGCTGACATGGCAACCTTTATGGGCATGCATGCACTTCTTCCTTCCTTACTTAAGAAAGGCATCTCCTTGCCCAGCAACAGCGGAAGTAACAGATTTTTAATTCTGGATGATTTAACGTAGGGGCTTTGGCCACCTTGTCAAGAGCTAATGAAGTTTGCTCCTATCAAAGGCTTATGAGCATAACAAATGATAGAACTGAACACGTTTGAGAAATATTTTGTCTCCTATTTGGACGGACGGAACAAGAACTTGACACTTAAGAGAGTATAATAATGCTTTTGAAAGCAGAAGAGTAGTTCTTACTACTGAATGTCAGAACTCACTATGGGTCAGTTACTGGGTATTTTTGGTTGTGGAGTATGCAGCAGCCTGCCCAATCAGTCATGAGTCCCTGTCCTGTCTCTGGGCATCATACATAGATGTGCCATTTGCAAAGCATCTATGGCCCATATTTGACCACTGATAATATGGGAACTTCTACACGCATTGGCTTTTTTTGCAACTTTGGCCCTAAGAATGATATCCAATGTTGATCATACTCAGAATTGAGCCATTGAAATAAACAGACTTAATAGGTCTACTCAGAGTATAACTAACACCAGATATTGCCCTAAGTCAGGCTTCCTCAACCTTGGCCCTCCAGATGTTTCAAGACTACAATTCCCTGATCACTGGTCCTCCTAGCTAGGGATCATGGGAGTTGTAGGCCAAAAACATCTGAAGGGTCGAGGTTGAGGAAGCCTGCCCTATGCAAAGCATTATCTCAAAATTAATGTGATGGGTGTGATTCCCCCTCCTCCACCAAGCACAGCTGGCAAGTTTGTTGAAACCAACCTAATACTTTGTTGAAACCTGTCTATAGGCAGTAGCTACCTTGACATCCTTTAGTTTCTAGAACATTACCGTAATTTTTCAACTGTACAGAGAACTAACCTTTATTGCTGCTTCCCTCAAAGCTTCCAATCTCTGCCGACTACTTTCCTTCATGTTCACAACATCTTTATAATCACCTTGTAAAGCTCTTTGGAGTCCGTAGATTGCTTGAAATACAGAGTTTTCACTTTCATTCAGCTCCTTTTGAAAAATTTCAAATGTGTGGACTTGAAAAGTTCTTTCTGCAAGTGACAGTCCCGAGTCCTTTTCTACTGCTCTTATTGCACTTTTTAGTTTGTTGAGAACCACATTCTTTTGACGCAGGAGTCCAGATAGCTTTCTGCAGTTTTCTACAAGCCATTGTTTCCTCTGTGTAGCAGCAACTCCTCTACCACGATGCAGTTTTATTGCATGTTTCACTATATCCTCATGTTCCACAGGTGTTATTAGTTGACAGCAAAACAATGAAGCCAACACCCATAAGGAAATAAATCCAGTTACCTTCATGGTCCAATTATTACCAATCGTAGGAAAGCAGTCAGAAATTATCCCAAACTTTCCATAATATGCTTTTTGCATCTCAAATATATATGCAGTGTGATCAATTAATAAAAATTAGCTGTCATTCTTAGTATACTACTGAACCACTGAAACAAATATGAATTCAAATTCCAGAAACCAGGAGATGAAAATACCTTAAGCACTGCACATTCTTCTTTCTTCAAGGTTACATTGCTTTTTATGAAAAACATCTTTCTTGGTCTGCTTTTTGTCCAAAACATAGCACTAGCTAACATCTATCAAGATGGAAAGAGGTTCTACTGAAAAATATTTTTAATATATTTTCCTTGAATTATATCAAATACTCTTCAGTTAATTTTCACTAATGGAATGGTTGCTTGATCTTCTTATATGGACAATAAATGATGATCCCAACTCTGCATTAAAAAAAAAAAAAGTAAAATGGCTACTTACTTTTTTTTATTACAATCAAGCAATATTTAAATGTTGTTAAATGAATAAAATAAAGTACAATTGATTACAATATTTTAATTTCCTATTAACTAACCTAGCTGTGTACAAAAGTATATATATATATGAAGAAACGGCACCATATAATCCCAGGACCCTTCCTGCTTCTGTTCTCTCATCTTTCTCTACCACCACAATGTCCTTCCTTAGAGCCATATACACATTAAAGCTTCTAATTCTTACAAGTTACCATGTCTTCCACACAAACCATCAGTTACTTTCCGTCCCTTTGACTTCTCCCACCTCCATTGCTTTTGTTATTGTGCTCCTCCTTTTGCCTGCAACACCACTCTACTTGTCAAGCAACTTCCTTCTTGCAGTCAACAAGAGTGAACATTTCCCTGACCTCTTCCTTTCCAAATCTCTCTGGTCTACATAGATCATAAACCCATTAAAGTCAAGGGCTGTGGCATGGCTTTGTTCTGTACAATAACCAGGAATATGTGATGCTGCAAATCTTGTTATGGAGTGGTCTGGAGACCTGAGTTTTGGAACTCTGGGGCAGCTGCTTGATCTCCTGCTCTTTGCTCTTCCCCAAAAAAACCTGTTGTTGCTTTCCTTTGATGATAGGATGGTTGATCATAGTGTTGGTGAGATCCCAATGTACCCACTGTCTTGATTTCCCAGAGGCATCTATACATATAAAATAAGGACATGTATATTTTTGCTCAAGTGCCCTGCCAAGTGTGTTAACAGCAGTGGATAGCCATTAAGACTTCAGATCCATCAATCCTGTCAAGGATAGCTCCAGGTTTTCAGGTACTCCCAAGCAAGCCTTCTTCCTCAGTAAGATCACATTCCTTACTTCCATAATACTTAATTCACTAAATACTGGGAAAAGAGGAAGAAGGGTAGATTAAAGATTGTGCTGGAGCTATGGCTCAATTCAGCATCCCCTTCAAACATCTATGGACCCCAGGGAGTAGTCTGATGACCTTGATTGTTGCTGGCACCAACTACTTACATATATATATGGGAGAACATCTAGTCCCAGGAAAGGCATTTATGAAACAATAATTAAAACACTAGTTATAACAGACCATTTGCATCAGCCCTGACCAAGGTGCATAAAGGTGTATATCCTTTCCGTCCACTTCCCAAGCTCCCAACGCCGCTTGCTTTAAAGGGCAGGACAGGGCACATCCAGCAGAAGGGAGAGAAGCAAGACACACCATTATTCCCTTGGTGCTAAAGATGTAACAAATGGTGGAGATCTGGTGGGGAGGAGGGAGGGAGAGGAAGAAGCCACCACCACCACACCACCCCTCTTTTTTGGGGGAAGGTGGAAGGATCCAACCCGCTAACAACCACCCTCTGGTCTCATACTCAAAATAACAAACGCAACTCCAGCACTGCCTCCTTTATGACGCCACCTTAGGAGCCAACTCCTGGGGCTGAGGTCACTTCAGGGCCCCCCGTCCAATAAAACATTGGAGGGGTCCAGACATGGGTGTAACCATGATTTATTTGGGGGGGGCAGGCATTATGTTAGGGGAGGCAGAACCAAGTTATCTGAGACGCAACTGGTCAGTTATTTTTATTTATTTTATTTTATTTATTTACTTAATTGGGGGGGGGTCCATCCCCATGGGTCTAAAGGGCCCCCGGCTCTGAAGTTGATGGACACTGCCACTCAAATCGTGTGTATGCACCATGTCATGAGATCACAAGCGAGGGTGGGCCGCCGAAGGTGATTCAGGATCCGGTTTCGGAGCCTCTTCCTTCTTTCATTTCAAACCTGGATCCCTCAGTCCCGTCAGGGCCGACAGGAAAGTGAAGGAAAGAAGCGGGGGGGGGGGCGAAAGACATAGCTCTCCCTCTCTCTCTACCTCACCCCACCTCGCATCGCCTCACCTGCACGGGAAGGTCCCACCGCCGGAGAAGCCGAGCCACGTCCCCATCCTCCTCACCTCCACGCCGCCTCCCTTCCTCGTTCTCTCAGGTGACCAATCGAATCCCTCGGAGGAGCCGCCCAGCCAAGCGCGCGCCCCGCCCTCAGCCAACCAGAACGGAGGGCTCCGCCCCCTCTCCATAACGAACCCCCTGCCATTACCTCACCCGTCAAAAACAACCACTCGGCTTCTCTCAGCGTGAAGGAGCACAGCGGAGCGACTCGCCGGCGCTTTCCGCCGCTTTCGTTTCTTTTTTTAACGCCTTGTGGGAAATGTAGTCCTCCTAGTGGACTGTGGGAAATGTAGTGAACGGGATTGTTTATAAACTTTATAATGTACATGTACAGTATATATAGAGAGGAGCACAGTAATCGCAACCGCCTCCGTTGCGGTGCATTGTGGGAAGTATAGAATTCCCACTCCACCCCTCCCAAGCTCGCTTCGGCCATAGAGGTTAGATATTTATAGAGCTACAATAGAATGGAGGTGGGACTTCCTGGTTTCCTTTGACGCTCTTTTTTGCAGCTTCACTATATGACGGAAGGGGAAGTCGTCGGTAGAAAAACAATGGGGAAAGGCAGTATTTGGGTATAGCTGCTCCTGAGCAGCAGTATGCCTAGCCAGAAACAGAAGGTAACAGCAAAGGGCATGTTATTTTCGACTCGGCTCTTATTTTGTGTGGGAAATGTGGGTGGGAATGCTTAGAATTGCATTGACTGTACCAAAACAGCCGTCGTATCCTGCCTTCAAATCTGTGCTTCTACATGCAGTTCTGCGCTGAACTGATCTGAGGGCGGGATTACCTTCTTGCAACATGGTGTTTTTGTACGAGGGATATTTTTGAGGCTGTAATGCAAACTGGCTTCAGCATCCCCATCTATAATACTGCAAGTTAAAAAGGGAGGCTGCATCTTTCCAGGTTACGGCAAAAAAAAAAAAAAGTCCCCACCTTAGATCTCCTCTCAGCCCAAATCCAGCACTGAACTGCGTGCAGAAGTCTTGTGCTTCAACAAGCTGCATACGAGTGCATTGCTCACTTTAAAATGGTTAATAACTTTTTTAAAAATGGCAAGACCAGCTCTAAAAAGAAAATAAATCCTTTGTAGAGGGCTTGCTGTTGCCCAGTTACAGGGGACGAGGAATCTCGAGTTTCTCCAGTTTTTTGTCCCTCTTGTGACGCTCGAAGCAAGCAAACAAAAAAGTTAGCCCAGAAGTGAGACGCTACGCACGAGTCTACTATTACACATCTATGGCAGCAGCCGGTTGAGAGCGGAGTGCACCATGGGTAACGTAGTTCCTCCTTCCCCTTCTCGCTCTTGTCGGGCCTTGCATGATTCCCCCCCAGCGCTACCTCACGGGCGCGGTAGCGTCGCACCTTTTAGCATTGGTACCGCGGGAAAGAACACAACTCGGGGGCGGGAGTTTCCGAAGAAGATCCTAGGCGATGGCAGGCGGTTGAGGGTCGTGAGGGAGCGGTGGGGGGGAGGCGGCCCGGTACGCGCGTGCGCAGGAGGACGCCGTAGCGGCGGCGGCGGCAGCAGCAGCGCTGGCGCTGGATAGTGAAGTTGGTTGAAAGCGCCGCTGATAAAATGGTAGGTTGCGCGCGGGGGGGGGGGGAGAGGAGAGAGGAAAAACTGCACCGGTTGTTTAATAACAGCGCCCCCCCCTTCCCGCTTCCGCGAGCTGGAGGAGGAAGCAGCGGGATAAAAGCTCCTCCCGCCGGGCTGCCGCCTGAGGGCAAAGTGCAGCGCAGCGAGCGACCTTGCTCTCTTTCCCCTTTAGGTCTCTCCCGTCTGCTGGCGCCTCAGTCAAGGAAGGTCACGAGGCGGCCGGCTTTTTTTTTTTGGAGAGGGGGCGGCAAAGGCTCTTTTGAGACTTAACCCTGTCTGCCTTCCTCTCTCCCCCCTCTCTCCTTCCCCGTCATTGAAGCTCTCCATGCCCCGAGGCGATCCTGTAACACTAACCCGGACACACGGGTGTGCGTCTCGTGTGAATGAAAGGGAGGTTGTTCTTTTGTGCGTGCGTGCGTGCGTGTAATGGGATTCTTGGGGGAGAAGCTAGTAGCAGAAGCACCGCAGCAGCTACAGTACTTACTGCCACCACGGCTGGCTGGCTGACGGGCTCTCACCACCACTAACTCCACCACGTACCTTTCCCTTTTTTGGTCAGGGGAGAAGCTGGCAGGGTGCAGCAGCCTGACGACCTCTCTCCCTCTCTCTCTCTCTCTCTCTCACACACACACACCGATTTTGTCCCGCTTCTTACAGACCGGCCCCCAGAGCTATACTTCCCACCCGCACTTCCTCGACCTGTTCTGTGAGCAGCTCTGGGGAGAGGGGATTTTTATAGGGAGGGATATAGGCCGGGGTGAGCTGTCCCGCGGGGGGGGGGGGCAAGGAGCCGCAGGTGAATGAGTTGCCCGTGAGGCGCTAAGGTGCTCTTCCCTCCGTCCTTTTGCGCTTCTAAGACCAAATCGTTCCCACACACACTCCGTTAGGATCTGGCATCGCTCAATTTCCCCTCATTTGTCTCCTGCTAGGTATGATAATGAGTGGTTTATTTGGAGAGGAAGCCGAGTTTAAATGAGGATCTCAAAATAGAATCAGAATAAATGTATTTTAAAAAAATAAAATAGAAACCCTGATTCAGGAAGTTCAGTAAACTGTTTGCTTGCTTGCTTGCTTGCTTGCTTGCTTATCTATTTATTTATTTATATTTTATTCATTATTCTTGCCTGTGAAAGCTCAACTTCTCACATTATCCCCAAAAGTGAATGATGAATCAAAACAAGCAAGCCTCTCTTTACTTCAGTGATAAAACCTTGAATTCCTGGATCTTGAAATTGGCTGGCAAGTAAGGATACAGGAGCCATGTTTTACTTGGATTTATTTTCCAATGTGGTGGTTCTCAGGACTCTTTCACAAACATTTTTTTACACGGGGCTTCTTTAGAATAGGAGAGAAGTCTTGCTGTAGTTTTGGTCATGCAGTTTCATATGCTAAGAGGATTTTATAAAGAAAATGCCATCGTGAATGGTGACACAAAATATCACAACTGTGTTCATCTTACTGAGAGATATTTCAAGACTGTACTGGCAGTAAAGAAATGCAAATGAAACATGAATGCAATAGGAATGTACTGTTAAAGTGACTTCATGTTACTGTGTTTTTGGATGACACATTTATTTATTATTTATTTTGGTTTCTAACCTGAAACAATACTTTTAGAATGCCGGCTTCTGATTTTTATCATGATTATGTATCTCCACTGATATTGCAACTAAGTGCAATCCTATGCATGTTTGCTTTCAAGTAGCTCATTCATTTTAATGGAACTTAACTCCCAAGTAAATGTGTAAAGGATTGTATCTTCAGTGTTTTTAGACCCTTGAATATATGGTAGTGTAATTACATGTCGTTTCATGCTTTATAAGGGCACAGTTTTGTTCTTAGGTTTATCATAACACCACTACTTAAAAGTTACTTGACTAAAGATTTGGCGCCCTTAATGAATAGCTACTGTGTAGATAAAACTGGATATTCTAATGAGGAAAGCTGATGTATCTAGAATTGTAATGCTAAGACTGAAATGAATTGCACTCAGAATTCTGTTTGTTTGTTAAAAATGTACATATAGATGCTGTCATTTCAGTTTTCAGAAGAGAGTGCTGTCTTTAACTACAGAAGAACAAGGATTTCTTTGGGTTATTCTGGAGTGAAATTTGTTACCCAACAAGAGAAGTAAACCCTTTTAAAAGATAGGCAGTTATAGTAGAATTCTGAAACAAACGACTGGATTAGCTTCATTGGCTTTCCTGCTTCTTTTGCATCCCAAAGCATAAACTTAAATCGTCTCAGAAGGACAAGGTCCGCCAGTTTATGGCAGTTACCCAGGCTGGTGAAAGGACTGCTATATACTGTTTAATGCAGAATGAGTGGAAACTAGAAGTGGCAACAGACAACTACTTCCAGAACCCAGACTTGTACTACAAAGAATCCATGAAAATTTCAATAGACAGAAAGAAATTAGAACAATTGTATAACAGGTACAAAGGTAAGGTTTATTTTTTCATTATTTTATTTGGACTTGGTTTCAGCTTTTGCCTAAATCTTTGGGGTATCTGTAATCCTGAACATATCTACTTGGAAGCAACACCCATTGAATTCAGTGCATTTGGTTCTGGGTAAACATGCATACTATCAGGCTGTAAACTAAATGTGAATGTAGAAGTCTGCTCTAATGATCTCTGTATATACTACTGTAATACAACCTCCAAGTATAAAGCTCTCTCCCCCTGCTTTATCTTTGCCATTCAATATGACATAATTCTATTTTAAAATTGAAAACACTGTAAGTGCAAATCCAGCATGCGTGCTAAGGAAAAGCAATCTAGCCGCTTAAATTTGTATGTGTGAGATGTACTAGCAGTATATTAAGTGCTATATATAGCTGTAGCTAGCAGGGTCATATGGGTAGGGCTGTGTTGCTCTCTGGCTTTCCCAGTGCCACAGGTCATTGCTGGTTACCAAGGGTGGGAGGGGTAATGTAGTGAGATAATCAGCACCTTTTGGGTGCAGCTGCAGGGTCAATCCAATGATCCCAATTCTGCACCCTCATGGTGCAGAGCAAGTTGGGAAAGTGGGAGCGCAGTGCAGCCCCACCCACACTACCCTGTCAGCCACTACGGACTGTGTGGATCTTGTAGTATCTGATTCATTACACATGAACTGAAGACTTTTTATAATTAAATTGCATCACCCTGATCCAGTTTCTATTGTCAATCACTTGCTGGTGTTATGGGCGTAAGAATGGAGGTGCTGTTTATACTCCCTGCATTGTTTTCCATAGAACGTGTGTTCTAATGTGCATTCTCATTCACATTGGAATGCCTATGTTGATGGTTATATAAGTGTATACTCCTTTGAAAACAGGTGAGGGTAGCCGATGGGTCTCAAACCCCTGGTGAGTTAGGGACTTCCGTTGCATAGGAAGACAGGCTCTGGTGGATTGAACGGACAAGACAATATTGGGTCCACTGGTCAAGAAGGCAGATTCTGCACATGCTATAGAGCAGGGGTCAGCAAACATTTTCAGCAGGGGGCCAGTCCACTGTCCCTCAGACCTTGTGGGGGGGCCGGACTAGATTTTTTTGGGGGGATGAACGAATTCCTATGCCCCACAAATAACCCAGAGATGCATTTTGAATAAAAGCAAACATTCTACTCATGTAAAAACACACTGATTCCCGGACCGTTCACTGGCCGGATTTAGAAGGCAATTGGGCTGGATCTGGCCCCCGGGCCTTATTTTGCCTACCCATGCTGGAGGGAAGTGAGAGGCAGATGGGACTTGTGAACCTGGGAAGGTAGCCCATCTAGAAGAAAGCTGATCCTAAACCTCGGCTGCCTTGCAAAATATCTTCAAGAGAAGAAAAAGCTAAGGAGCAAACCCTACTCAGATCCAGAGCAGAGTCCCTAAAATGGTTAGATGGCATCTTGCACACCTCCTTCGGGCAACTCCTGCAGCCAGGCTGTTGCCAAATGTATTGCTCCGCTTCCCTTTGAACCACATCAGCGAAGCTGAGGGGGTGCTGTCATCTGGGCAGCCCAGGGCCTCCATACACACTGCTCAGGCTTGCACCCTGGGGAAGTCACCGGTGCTGTTAGCACAGTGGTTTGACTCCACCCTTGGAGTTGCACTCCATTGTCTCTTGAGAAGGACAGATTCCAACAACTCCTTTGAAAGTAGGGGTGGGGCTTATGTGCACTCTGCTAACATGCGTGATCACCCAGAACACAACCCCCGTGCACACTTGGGGTTGTCTGTATTTTATTATTGTACAGGCAACCCCCAATTTACATGGGTGTTGCATTCTGGGTAATCGTGCACAATGGCAGAGTTCACATAAGCACGTTACACCCCGGTTCATTCTGTTTTCCGGGTTGATGCAGTGCATGCAGTCGCATATCAATTGGATGCATGCAAATTGGTCTTTGCCTGTATGTTATGTTCATCACAAATTGGGAGGTAGAACAATATGAATTTCTTAAAAAGGCTTAGTATCCGGTGAAGGAGTGAAAACATACTTAATTTTTTGCAGTTATATGTGAGACCATCACTGTTGAATTATTTATATTTCTATTTGCTTGGATTTATATTCTGTGCTCTCTTTCACAAGTAATACAAAGCTAAAACATGGCCCAGTGTGCAAGCTCCAGAGGAGATCATGGCTGCATTGCTCCCTCATTCCTGCTCCTGCTGCACTTCAGTGAGCTTAGCCCCATAACTCCCCTTTTGGGGGACATTTACCAGCCATAGGTCAACTGGCTGAGCTGGGATGTGCAAGGTACACCAGTGTATCTTGACTGAACCAGGGTTGGGGACTTTATGCCATCTCAACCGGACTGAACAGGAGATCTGTATCATGAGTGGCACATCTTGCCATAGGTTTGTCCCTATAAAGCTTTTTAAAAAATAAAAATAAATCAGTCACTGTCCTTTGGAGGTTCAAATCTGTAAGATTTTTCACCCAGCCTTGAATCCGTGCCACTTTCAGTGTAATGTTTATCAGTGCTTGTGCTTTAAAGTTTAATAGTGTCCCCCAGTACTATGGATGCAATCTGATTGTTAAACCTCGCTCTTAGCAGAGGAACAGCACTCAATCCCTCTTCCCATGGAACTCTGGGAATTTTAGTTCTGAGAAGGGAATAGAGGTCTAACAACTCTCAGCCCCTGTAACAAACTACAATTTCCAGGATTTTGGGATTTAAATGTCTGGTGTTAACGCTTCTATTGTACTATTGTAAGAGATTGAATAAGGTCTTCTAAATTGCTTGGTAGCTTACTCAGTCTTCAGTAAGCAATCATTTGCTAAACTTTATCTCAGAACGTACTGATGTTTGGGTAATATGCAAATTTACTTAAGCAATTGGTTAAAAGACAGATTGTTAACAAACCAAAATACTTTAATCAGCTGACAGCTCCAATGAAATGTGTTATAATAATATGTTGGTGTCTGAAAGACGTTATTAGTTTTACTTGTAAAAAAACACCACTATGTCACAAATGGCAGAGTTGTAGATCACATTTCCACTAAGCATATACAGAAAATTGGAGAGCTCAAGGTAGCTTATTGTCCTTTATTAGTATTATAGGGACTTTTAAACAGAAGCAGACTTGAAGAGGACATTTCATTTGCACCTGTAGTTAACTGCTTCAAAAGCAGGCTCTCAGAGAGATGAATGAAAGACTAGAGTGGTCCATAGAATTTAAGTTAGAAAATCTGTTCTTGTGTGTATGATTGTCTAATAACCTCTTACAGCAATCATCTGTTTTTCAAGCCCTTAAGAGATTTATGGAGATGTGAAACACATCCAGTACAAAGGTCTATTTTAAATATCATTACAACTCTTCAGTTGGAATTTTAAAAGTAAGACTGTCTTTCTTTGAAATTTCAACATATACTGTTCTATAAAATGTTGACATACTATTTATTTAAATTTTGGAACTCAATTTTAAAGAAAATCAGAGAGGATGGTCTTGTTGGTTAGTAAGGTTAAGGTGTGTAGTTTAGATTGGATAGAAAAAAATGTAGTGCCCTCTAGCTGTTGTATTACAACTCCCATCAGTTCCAGACAGGCCAGGGATTATGAGAGTCCTAGTAAAACAATGTCTGGAGGACATCATGTTGTTCAGATGGAGGATACCTGGTTTAGATTCACAACCCAGTTGAATTTTGTAACTTCATGTAATTCCATTCTGTCATATGAAACATTTAAGTGTAAAGAAGACAACAGGAGTGAGCTTCTTTAAAGTTTGAAATTGCTTTCATATCAGACACAGAAAACAGAAGTATGTCTGGAAGTTTCTTGGATTAAAGCTGTGTGTTTACAGCCGCATCTGTAGGTGGGTTAAGCTAGAGTACTTGGATTTAATGTTTTTGACCACTTGGCTTCAAGTGCTTTAACTTAAAAACTTTGTGGATTGCAGATCTAGGCAGGTGCTCTGCTCTGCCCTCATGATTGAGGGGGCCGTGGCCGTGCAACGTCACCACGCCCCATGGTGTGCATGAGCCCCGGCCCCCTCGGTTTTGTGAAAAATGGAATAGCAGGATGTTTTCTGATGGTTAAAGAGCTGCAATTATTTGAACTGTGATTCTTCATGAAAAAATATAACATTCTTTCCTCCCCTATACTGTATACAGATCCGCAAGATGAGAATAAAATTGGCATTGATGGGATTCAACAGTTTTGTGATGATTTAAGCTTGGACCCTGCTAGTATCAGTGTTTTGGTCATAGCATGGAAATTTAGGGCAGCCACGCAGTGTGAATTCAGCAAAAAAGAATTTGTAGATGGCATGACAGAACTGGGGTGAGTATGCCTTTCTTTAATAGGGCTTCAAAATGTTCTTAGTAGACCAAAAGTAACTTTCTGAAATATTTCAAAGATGTGCATACTGAACAATTGTATTATTTAATCACACATGTCTTATTTATACACATATAACCTGAGTTGTGAACGGGACGCGGGTGGCGCTGTGGGTAAAAGCCTCAGCGCCTAGGGCTTGCCGATCGAAAGATCGGCGGTTCGAATCCCCGCGGCGGGATGCGCTCCCGTTGCTCGGTCCCAGCGCCTGCCAACCTAGCAGTTTGAAAGCACCTCTGGGTGCAAGTAGATAAATAGGGACCGCTTACTAGCGGGAAGGTAAACGGCGTTTTCGTGTGCGGCTCTGGCTCGCCAGAGCAGCGATGTCACGCTGGCCACGTGACCCGGAAGTATCTCCGGACAGCGCTGGCCCCCGGCCTCTTGAGTGAGATGGGCGCACAACCCTAGAGTCTGTCAAGACTGGCCCGTACGGGCAGGGGTACCTTTACCTTTACCTAACCTGAGTTGTGGTCCAAAGAAGCAATTTGTTATCAAACAAACTGTGCATGTATCCAGAGCTTTCTGCATAGCATTCATTTGCCCCTCAATCTCCTATAGCTAACTGTAGACACTTTTAAAATCGAACATTGGCTTTCCTAGTTCCCTATGGGAACTGTCCTAGTAAAAACTACCCAAAGATGCTCTTAGCCATGCACATGGTTTCATTAGATGGATGTGAATTTCTAGAGTTGGAGCTTTTCCTAGTAGGGACAATTTCGTTCCCCAGTCCTTCTGGTCTGTTCCCTTCAGTTAAGACCATATTTATGGCTCTTTTGGATTCAGTTGAAGTGTCGTGGAACACAGAAGACCTCCAGCTAGAGGTTTGACCCATTTAAGAGTTTGTTCTTTAGTGGTGAAGCAATAAAAATACTAGCACATTTGCAAAGCTAAGCAGGGTCCTGTATGGTTTCAGTTTGGATGAGGGAACCTCATGTTGTGAATCTTGCATTGCAAGGAGTTGGACTAGATGTTCTTCAGAGTCCCTTCCAACTTTACAATTCTGTGATTCTGTATGGTTTTCCAAAATAGGGTAGAGCCTAGGAGAGGTGGACTGGAAACAGAAGCCCCAAATGTCCCAGTTCACTTTCAACCCCTTTTGAAATACATTGCTCACTAGGAGCTCTCCATGGTGCTGTGACAACTGCCTTGCTCCATTGGCTCCTCCACAGAACCAGAGCAAAACAGTTCATTTTTTTCTGTTATGTAACACATAATGTCTAAGATGACAATTCTCAGGTTCATCTTTCTCAGTAGCACATGCTTCTCTCAGTACTTGCTTACTAGCATGTGCTTTCATCCTCCTCATCTTCTTACAATGATTCTAATGTCCTCTTGCCGCTTTCAAACATGACCAAATGTTTTTTTAAAATGTCATTTGAAGTCACTAAACATACATTTGGCTTTGTTGACAAAAAAGGTCAAAAATTCTCCCATTCTTAACCATGTAATTAGTTTATCACAAGATGGACAAAATTTGATGTTTTTGTTTTGTTCAGTAAATAGATTTTATATTTTCTTCATAAGGCCTGCTTGAATTTATTTTCCTCTGTTTCCCTGGGGCAGTGAGACCTTGAATGGTTTTTGAGTTCTCACACTTTCCCACAGATGTAGAATTTAACATTTAAAACAGGAGTTAAAATAAATACAGGATCATAATACATGAAGTAGATCTTCTATGCATGGTGCAAGAATGAAGCAGAAATGAATGAAAGAATTAGGAGGAAGTAGCCAACCTAGCAGTTTGAAAGCACGCCAAAAAAGTGCAAGTAGAAGGTAAACGGCATTTCCGTGTGCTGCTCTGGTTTCAGTGTTCCATTGCGCCAGAAGTGGCTTAGTCATGCTGACCACATGACCCGGAAGAAACTGTCTGCGGACAAACGCCAGCTCCCTTGGCCTGTAAAGCAAGATGAGCGCCGCAACCCCAGAGTTGTCTGCGACTGGACAACTGTCAGGGGTCCTATACCTTTTACCTTTTAGAGGTGCTGGAAGACAGTATCTCTGCACATGGACAGCTAGGGTGTCTGTAGTGCCTGATGACAAAGGGGTGAAGGCTCTGGGTGTAGCCTTTCCCCAGACTTGTATATTGCTGATTGTTCCTAGTAGAGCTGTTTCAACTAGACATTCATGCTGCTAAGTTAGTCCTATTGGACCTAAAAATTCTGGCTTAAGTCAAGTAGCCTGCTGGAGGAGGGTTGCCAATTTGACATCAGTTTTTATCAGTGCTGTAGCAAACCTTTGCTTGGGCTTTGCCAAGGAAGGCTGAGCTTAACCATCACCAAAAATAGCTTAGGTGGAGAATAGCTGGTTGCTTTTTATCTGCTGCTGTATTAAATTGCTGGGTTGTTTTTGTGTTTTATTTTTAATCTCATATGCCACTTTGAGTCTCCCTGCGCTGAAAATAGTAGTAAAGTACTACTGTTTTATTTCTATGTTAGGTATTATTCCTCCTGTTTGTGTTTTTAAGCTGTCAGCTTATTTTATTTATATTTTTATATATTGTTGAATGAATATTTTGGTATTTATTTATAAACATTATGATTCTACCTGATAGGGTTTTTAAAAAAATTGTTTTTCTTATCACTCATTTGATACATTGGAGACTACTCAGGGCACAATTTTGTTCAAAAGTGGCATACAAGGTGATGATGATGATGATGAAATGTGTGGTAAAAATAATATATAAAGTTAACCAAGTATTTGTCTCAGAATGCTAATGTGGACTTGGAGACAACTAGCAGGCTCAAGAGAATATTTAAACATTCCTCTGTCTGCCATTTTTTTCCTGTACAAATGTTTCAATCCAATATTCATGTTACCATGGTAAATGCTGATTGGTGTTCATGTAGTTCTGTCCTGCTTTTAAATGGTTTTAATAACATTTTATTGATTTTTAGCTGTTTTAAATGCGTATTTTGTGGCCTAGAGGCAGGGTGAAAATGAAAACAAATAAAGCAGTTGTGCAGGTTTTTTTGCATCCCAGCCACAGCACTTTAATGAAGAATTGTGGAATAATTCATAGTCACTAGTTCTGTTAAAATCTTAAATTATCATTCCAGTTAGTCTTATGCTGATCCTTGCCTTGTATATAAAAACTTTTTAATAAAGATGATTACACTCTTTTAATAAAGAATGTATTTTATCTTGAACAGTGGGAGCATATTTGTCATGTTTTTGTTGGTGTATTTAAACTGTAGGGTTTTTTGTTATAAAAAGAATGTAATATTTTCACCAGGTGTGATACTACAGACAAGCTAAAAACTCTTTTGCCAAGGCTGGAACAAGAATTAAAGGATCCAATGAAGTTTAAAGATTTTTATCAGTTTACCTTTAACTTTGCTAAGAACCCTGGACAAAAAGGTTTAGGTGAGTTATGTTGTGCGGTTTTTTTAAGTTGAAGATAAAAATCAATGTTCTTTCTGTAATCAGTTCCCTTCCCCAAGTTTTCATCTTCAGCTGTTTCGTTGCAACTACTCTCTGCAAACAATTTCAGAGAAAGGTTGCCTGAGAATCTTTTGGGGACACTTCCAGGTTCGGTGCAATGCACATCTGTGCTGTCACGCACATATCAGACACACCTAAAATGGTCACTGCCCGCAATAGTAGTAGTAGTAAACTGCTATCTAAGAAACCTTTAAGTAAGGAAGTAAGTTCAATGGGAAATTTTTCTGAGTAAACATACATAAGATTGGTTTATAAGAATTATAAATGAAGAATTGTTGCCTTTGCATCTTACATAAACTGAAACATCATTGATGTTCAAACAAGGTTATTCTCCTGGCCACGCACGTTATTTTGGTATAATCACTCGGAGTCACAGGTTAAATCACATTTGGAAATTAGTACTGGATAATTCTGTGTTTTGCTAAAAGTTAATAACTTTCAACCTTTTTCTCCTCAATGAGTTGTATTGCCTTGTTCTTATGCCAGAGGTATTTTCTTCTTTCAACTTAAAGTGGTAAACAATGAATACAAAAAAAAGGTGTTTTTAAAAGCAAGTCTTCCATGTTTAGGACTAGCACCACACACATACAAACACCAAGGCTTTACTGTAGAATCACCAAAGGATCTCTCTAAACCTATATTGGTAATTTTTTTAAATCTTGGTTTAAAAATTACTCATTCTATATTGGCTTAGAGCGCAGCATCTTTCATATGATTATATATTGTATGTTATGCTTATGTATTTCAGATCTAGAAATGGCAATCGCATATTGGAATTTAGTTTTATCAGGGAGATTTAAATTTCTAGATCTTTGGAATAAATTTTTATTGGTAAGTACAATATTGGAAGTCCATAGAGGCATCTGAAGTCTTTACCTTTGCATATTAAGCATTTACAGTGCAACAAACTTAGAGCTCAGTCCTACTCTCCCCAATGGAGAAGGGGGTTCAGGATGGTGTGTTGGTGTCCTGGCAGAAAAGAATGCTGCTGGCGGGGGTTCTGTCACAGTGAATATGTCAGCTTTCTCCAAGCAGGTGATAAGCTCCTTCTGGAGGTTGGCAGCAGAAAACCCTGATAAGTGTGAGAGAGGCATTAGTAGCTTTAGATGCACTCGATCCAAAGCCCCATGGATCCCCTAAGGGGCCTGGTCCTTGGGCACATCAGATCTGGCAAAGCAAAAAAGAGAATATAGACATGCCCTCCCTTCCACCATCTCTGGCATGAGCAGCAGGGCTTTTGGGTGCAGCAGTGGATCTGCTGCTCTCAAGCCAGGTTTGGGATTGATTTGCTGACCTTATGACTTTTTACTCAGATGTTGTGCCCATCTGAGATTTTTCAAAATTTGTGACAAAATCTAAAAATAGTTTATACCAGCTTATTTTTCTTGTGTAGGAGCATCATAAAAGATCAATCCCCAAAGATACTTGGAATCTTCTTTTAGACTTTGGAAATATGATTGCAGATGATATGTCAAACTACGACGAAGAAGGTAACTGATGTAGATGTTCAAAATTAAATGGAGTGGTGCTGAAGTAATACTGTCCATAAACATTCGCCCTGTGTGTCCACTAGGTGAAGTATGGGGGGGGGCACTGCAAAATAATGTTGACCCTAAAATGTAGCTGAAGCATTCTGTAATTTGCGCTTGGCTATGCAACTTGGCTTCCCTCTGGAAGATTTAATATGAATAAAATCTGAGTTGTGAACACGTGTGCAAAGATAAATGCATTGCTTTTTAAACATTCAAAGGTTTTGACTCAAAGCTGTTTAACTTTTTTTTATTTTTAGGAGCATGGCCAGTTCTAATAGACGATTTTGTGGAATACGCACGACCAGTAGTCACAGGAGGAAAACGTAAAGCTTCCTAACCATAGACTCTTCTCAGTGGACTTAATAAGTTTGCAGTCTGAACTGCATCAGGTAATGAAGACATTTTGGCCAATAACTGTGCGCACTGTCACTGGTTTCGATAGTCGTGGTGGGATGCCACTGACGAAACAGGAATCACTACTTCTGCTTCAAGAAAATGATGGCTGACTCATGGACACTGCAAGAAGAAATTCAGAAGATAGCCCAGGCTGTTTGTAGGATATTGGCTTCAATTATTGTACTGGTTGTATCATATAGGATGTAGATTTTGCATGATTTTATACTTTGGAGAAGTTTAACTAGAGGCCATTTTAGTAAAAGTTTTGACAGCACAGCATGCCATTCAGTTCATGAACACCAGCAGTTACATAATTACAACTGTATTATATTGTACTTATATTAAAAAGCAGTATTTGTGGTATATAAATTAAATCCCTAAATAAAGTATGTGGTATGTGGTATTTTTATATGAAGTTAAAGCTGATGAAAGAATGCAGTGAAATGTTTATTGACACATCTCTTCAGCATGGTGCCAAGATTCTAAATTTATGGAAAGGCCAAGCTGAACCATTTTTTAAAAAGCTTGATTTCCTCATTCCACACTGACCTTATGGGAATTTGTTTGTACTTGATCAATAACGAGGCAACCAAGTATCTGTATTGTGGCTGTTAATATTTTGAATGTAGAGGAAACATTCAAGAATCATTTGATATTTCATGATTGCCTATTGAATTTTCTAAGTATATTATGTATACGATCTGGCTCAAGACCATTTTAAGTTCCTCTGATATTAGTGGAAGCAAGGCATACACATGCTTAATTCTCCCACTGAAATCAAAGTCACTTAAAAAGTGCTTAAGTTCATTTGATTATGTCGTTATATATGCAGCAGTCTGATACTGAGTGATTTCCAAATCATGGCCAAGAACTCAAGGTGTATTGATTGTCAACTCATAGATTAAGGACGGAGAAATGCATTGCGCCTTGACCTAAAGTGGGTTCCACAAATGGTACCAGCATCATTTTATATTTTTTAAACAATATAGATGCAAAGGAAGACAGGACTGTTGTGCCTCCTATGTAGAAGGAGTGATTTCAGCAGACATATCTTTCTCAGCCTGCATGATTTCCCTTCTTGAATTTCCTCTTCTGTATGACAGTTGAAGTTGCAGGAGCCCATCTCTTCATTGTAACTTGTTATCCTAGAAAGAATCAGAGGAAGGTGAACGTTTGCAATAAATAAAGTAAATAAATTAAATTGGGTCCCATGTTGCATCTAATAAGGTTGAAAGCATGTAAAGTGGTGGATTTCACAAGCCTTCCTTTTGAGTTACAAAAGAGCCAATAGAGGGTAATGTCAAGCTATGTAGTACAAGGTGACCAATTTCACTTTTAGACTAGGTTAACATCACCAGCTGTGTTCTGCTAAGGTGAAACTTCAGTAAGAAAAATAGAAACTACAAACAACAGTAATGAACTGAATCTTTCATTTCACCACTAGATGCCAGTATAACAGCTTTTAGATATCTCTTACTTTTCTAGCCAGGTGGTTAGGCTAGGAACTGTGAAAAAGCCAGGTACAGTATTCTCAAAAGGTCATTCAACTACCTTAATGCATTTGCCCAGAAATGTATCTGGACAATAAATGTCTTCAGATGGGGTCTACAGCAGGCCTTCCTAATCTGTGGCTCTCTAGATGTTCCTGGACTAGAATTCTCATCATCCTTGAGTCTTGGTCGTGCTGCCTGAGGCTGATAGCTGTTAAGAGTCCATATGGAGTGCCACAGATTAGCTATCTGTGATCTACAGCAAAAAAAAGACCCTAACAGGTTGCACTAGCTTTGAAACTCTCCTTGCAAGATCAGTGGGATAGAAATGCTTTGTCTTTAAATGTTAAACCCTTGCTTTTTTCTAATAACCAGTTACATTTGTCTACCGCTTCTTAATCTAAGTGTTAAAACAGTTAAAATGTGATATTGGATACAGACATGTATTGCAGGTTAAACATGAAAATCTTAGCAGCATGTTGATCGTTTGTATTAGAATTTAACTTGCAGCTTAATGTATTTGAGCATGCAGATGGTTATCACAACCCTTACGTTTTCCTGTTCTTATATTTTGAGGATATATGTCCTTAATACAGTTTAGTGTGATGGACAATATTTGCAAAATTTAACATATCCCTGATACATTGAGAATTCTGGAACTTCATGGGGATCCCAGAGTTGATCGAGGGACAAGATTTTAATTAATGGTGGCCAAATTCCTAAATATACGCTGCATAATTTTCTGCAACATCTAATGTTAAAACTCCAATGAAGAGAATGATGATTGATAGCACTGTCTCCATTCATCAGAGCCAACAAAATACTTGTTATTGTGCACCAAAAATGATAATTAACAAGTCATAAAATGGGGGATGGATTTATACATTAAAGGCAATAAGCACAAAACACAATATAACAATATTATTTTCAAATCACAGCAAACTTTTGAATTGAGTTATAATTTCCAGTACATGTAACAGGAAATAAGCTGGAATGAAAAAGGCTTGCTCAATAACAAACAATTACTCCGAACCCAGGTGTTCAAAGCAAATCCAGCTGATTTATCAGTAGTGTCAGTTGGACTCTCTAGTATGTGCATGACAGTTGTGCAACTGAGTAACAGCAATCTTGATGGCAAAAGAGATATTACTACCTGATGAAATAAGTTCATTTAATTTGTAATACCAAAATTTGGTTTGAGTGCTAAATTCTCTGCAGAAAATGTATGAATGAAGATTACTGTAATCTCTGAAAATATGTTTTGGGACAATCTTACACAAATGTAACCCATGCTTTGTTAAAACTGCCAGGTTTTTTCTTCTAACCCTATGCACTTCAGGGAATTAAAACAGGAAGTGGTCAGTTGCCATAACTAATTCATATTTTTAAATATGGATCTTCCAAAATACCGATGGATCATCATCTTGTTCGGCTTGTAAAGCTGTTTTTGTATTACTATATTAGGAAATAATTTTATATTCTCAGAGGTGGAATGAAGAAAATATTAAAAGATGGCCTTTCCTTTTAGCAATGAGTAGCACCTTTTTGTTAGCTTGTGAGTTGCCTTACAGAACTACCCCTTTCCTTCACAGGCCTGTGAAATTTTGTGTCACATTTTATTTAAATCAAGTTGTTCAAAGTTTACACTTCTGTATTTTCCCACAGTGGATAAAATGTAAAAGTATTTTCCTACCTACATGCTCAAGTGTGAATCCTGCCAGAGATTTTTTTTAATAAGAGAGAACCTTGAATTATGCTGGAAATAGAAACCAAAGCTAAGCATCCATTGGGGAACACCTAGTTGCCTCAGAATAACCTAACTATGTGTGTACATAATGTGATTCTCATGCAGGAGCACTAGGAAGGAAACACTGTTCAATGACTTCTGTATGGCCCAGTGTTGTTTCACTGCAATAAAACATTTATGAGTGTGCTGCAGGGCAGCAAACAAACTTAAAGCCAGCTCAGTTCATTGATGAATTGGCTTTCCATTTTCTTCTTTTTATTGCTAGCTTCCTTCTCACCTATATGGTCTTCTTCCTCTGCTGTCTTTAATCACTGTCCTTGTTTTGTGTTTTTCTCAGTTCCCCCCCCCCAAAAGTAACTGAATACAGTACTACAAAAGTCAAAGAAAAATATGCTCATTTGCACAGCTGTAAAAATAAACCTCCTGATTACAGCATGTGTTTTTCTAGGTGTAGAGTTACTTGAACTGGATAGCCAAAATATTTCTTGGCTTGCTTTGTCCAGGATTGTTAGGAGGGTTTTTGATTTTTGCTACTTGCATGGACTAGTGCATTGCACACTTTGGGAGCTTGCAGCTTAAAAATAAGTCAGAAAATTCTTGGACTAACAATTTCTATCCCTTCATTGGATGTCGGACAAGTGGTGGCATCTGCAAAGCCAGAAAAGGAAAGGCTTGCCTTATACAGGCAGCTCTGTGCAATGACACAATGGCTCCGATATAAAGTGTTGCTTGACCTGAGCTTGGAAGGCAAAGGAACAAAGAAACAGCAAGTGACAGTTTTTGAGAACCGAAGAAGCATTGAAGTCCCCTTATGATGGATAAATTTAAGGCTGCTCTGTTGCTGGCAGGGGTAGGAGATGCTCTGGGCTATCGAAATTTCACGCGGGAGAATAATGCATTAGGTGCAAAGATTCAAGGGGAACTGAAAGAAATTGGAGGACTCGAGAACCTGGTCCTGTCATCTGACAAATGGCCAATCAGTGATAATACTCTTATGCACATGGCTACAGCTGAGGCTCTCGTCACAGGTAGGAAAAACTTCAGGTTGTATGCAAGTTGGGAGGGGAAGGCTAAAACTGGAGAACAGCTGTAATTATTGTGTTCTGTTATCTAAGCAGCGAGTTTGTGCAGAAATTCATGCTACCTTCAGTTATCAATGCATTTGATGTCCTGGTTTTGCCATATAACTAGCATGGTTGCTGAGAATGTAAATGATACAAGGAGTCTTCCCTTCAAATACCACCTCAAGTGTGAGCTTGCTAGGTGGCCAACTATTTCTTATCTTTCTATTTCAATATGGAGAAGAGAATACTGGTCTACCTTATTACTGAGAATAATAATTGAGTCTCAATGTTCTCAAACTATCTATCTATCTATCTATCTATCTATCTATCTATGAATGAGAATGAATATGATTTCCATTCACAGTAAGAAGGTCTCTTCGTTGGTTGTATAAAATTTATTAGAACACATTTTTCTTTCACTGGATGCATTGACATAAACTTGCCTTGAATGAAACATGGATGGGGAAAAGAAAACCTTAAGCCATTTTCCTTTATCAGAGTTGCCTGTTCCTGACTGGTATATAGACAGCTGCCCATCATAGTAAGTATCAACTCCCTTTGCATAAAAAGCATCCAATATTGTCAAGTTATTGAATGCAACGGTATCTTACAACCCAATTTATGTGTTGTTTTTATGATACTTTCAAGATAACTGCTGAACAAAACATCTGTATCTTCACTGAAGACAAATGCTCTCCAAATGTGTTGCACTTCTCAGTGTGTTTTCTAGAATCGGGAAAGTCAATGAAATTTCTCTGACATTCCACTCTTATCTGACTGCTGCTGAGATGCTCTAAATTTAGCCACCAGAGGCCTTGTGAAGAGAATCTGGGATATTTCGTGTCTAGCTACTGGTTAGCCAATGATGTGAGCAGGAGCTAATACCCTAAAGATAATGGCAAGATGTCAACCTATCATGGAAAAGGATGACTAACATACTTCTGAATATAGTCAGTGATTAAATGCATGTCACATGTTTCCTGCTTCTTGACCTCTGTATGAGCATAAATGTTATCTGCAAGGCTTATCAAGCTGCTTTGCAACCATTTTTAGCTGTACAAAAGCAAGCTACATACATATCCCTCTGCCTATAGCATATACAGCAGGGGAGCTGCTGTTTCTAAATCTCGTTTTTGAACTTCTGTCTGAATTCCACCAATTGCAATTGCAAGCACCAGTTGTTATAATACATGTATGCTGCATGATCTTCCTGTTTTAGACATAGGAACATGATAAAGTCAGTTTCTAGCCATTTAAGACAATACATGCTTTCCCATTTTGAAAAGCAAAATGCACCTTAACTTGCTGATCATGGGTTGAGATAGTACAAGCAAGCTCCCTTTTACACGTGTTCTATATGTGCCTGACCGTCTGGAAGTGACCCAAAAACATCACGAAAAGGGGTGGGGTGGGGGGCAGAACAAGGTTTTTGCAGGCTTTTCCAATGGTGTTTCAAATATACACAATTTCTTGTAATCCTCCCCCCGCCCACATAAATGGGGGTTGCCTGTATCCCCATTTGTGTCAACTGGACTGAGCATTGAATGAAACATAATTTGAAATCTAATAATGGCATCTGCTTTTGTCTTAAGTGTAAGGCATCTATCTGAACCCTATCTTCCTTTGTCCTTTGGTAATCTCTAAATTGATTTACCATAACTTATCTTTTAGGGTTGTTGAAACCAGAACATAAAAATCTCAGGCTGGACTGTAGAGTGGCTGTTTCTGCAGCTTCACAGTCCTAATGTTTTCTAGAGCAGGTAACATCACTTTTCAGTTGCCTCCCTCCTTAAAGCAGCTATACAATATTATTTCCCTCCATACCCTTACCATTTTCCAAATGTGAAAAATCAATAGTGTCTAGACCATAAAGTTGAATATATAGCTGCCATTGATCAAAACAATTGTGCTATCTCTTGGCCAGGATAGTATTATGGCTTTGTGGTGGGGGTAAGGTAAAAAAGTAAGATGTATGCAGAGACCTTCCTAACCCCTGGATCCCACAAGTGTTATAATATAAGCCAAGCTAGTTTCCTGGTGAGGTGATTGCCTGGGTGATGGGCCATTAAAGGTAACAAAGGAAAGAGGTGTATGTGAGATGGGAAATGGATGGTTAGTTAGAAGGAAAATCAGAGTTGAGATGTGACCTAGAAGGAAAACAGCAAGCTGGGGAGAGTGTCAGATCAATGTTTGATTTCTGTTTGAATTCAAGGCTGCAGCTATGGGAGAAACAAAACCCTCTAGTGTTGCTAATGCTGCAAACCCATCCATTGTAGGCTCAGGTTCTATGTACATATAAACCCTATAAAGAAACCACAGTCTGCACTGTGCCTCATTCCAAAAGGAAACAAACCCTGGGTTAGCTCCTGGAGCCCCTGGAATCTCGCGTCACTGAGAGATTGTGGTGGCGTGCAACAATATGTAGACATGTGATCATCTGTTTCTCTGGCGTCAAGGCATATGGACCACTGGCATTCATGGCAGAGTGGCCCAGGACCTATGATGCTATCAGAGCCATTGACCAGGTGGTGTGCATCAGGTGTATCTGTATTCATACTGCAGGATTCAGTGTGACCTAAATCAACAAGTGCAGTGGGCAGAAGGGCTGTAGTGAGTTGGGCTGCCTTGAAATTACAAATATAACAAGTTGCAGGAGGCCAAACAGGTCTGCATATTCCCCCATCATGGCCAATACAATTCTATCTGAATCTCCAAGTGGCCTGGGTTTGGCCCTTTTCAGTGTTAGCACTGCATCAGTTCTGATGATGAGAAAGTTCGAGGCCCAGCTAGTAGATAAAGCACCAGTGAACATGGTTGTGAACCTTTTAGCTGCAATTTGCACACTATGGAAGCAGCTGCTCACGCAAGCTCAAAAACTGGTGGCTGCCTCCTTATATTGGCAGTAGGTGCACATATATGGTTGAAGCTGATAGCCATGCTCTGGGAACCTCCTGGAAGCTACCTCCAGCATTTCTGTATTCAGGCACATATATTGAGTTAACAGAAAAACAGAACTGGAAACTGTTAAGTCTGTGTACCCCTTCTTATTTTGGCTGTGTTTATACTACTGTTTGTTATGCACTTGGGACGCAGGTGGTGCTGTGGTCTAAACCACACAGCCTAGGACTTGCCGATCAGAAGGTCGGCGGTTCGTATCCCAGTGATGGCGTGAGCTCCCATTGCTCGGTGCCTGCTCCTGCCAACCTAGTAGTTCGAAAGCACGATGTGCAAGTAGATAAATAGGTACAGCTCCGGTGGGAAGGTAAACAATGTTTCCTTGCGCTGCTCTGGTTCGCCAGAAGCAGCTTAGTCATGCTGGCCACATGACCTGGAAGCTGTACGCCGGCTCCCTCAGCCAATAAAGCGAGATGAGCACCGCAACCCCAGAGTTGTCCGTGACTGGACCTAATGGTCAGGGGTCCCTTTACCTTTACTATGCACTCAGTGCATTTCCAGTGCTGGGTTTTTAACCTGTGGTCACTTGATGTTATCCAAAATGTGCCCTATACTAAAAGTGAAAATCTGGGCACAAAAGCTCCCCCCCCCCGGAAGAATCTAAAAAAAAAAAAGACATTTCAAGTGACTGCCGAAAATTCCGCCCAGACACCATTTTTGACGGGGAAATCCCAGCTATGTCTGGGAAATTTTAGAGCACAGCAAAGTTGTTTCTCCCCACTTCCCAGCCAGAATGTTTCACAGCGCTTTGCCCCCAAACTATTCCCATCAGCCTGGCTCCATTGGATTTGTTTCTGTTTGAGTATACATCCAAGAGTGTCGACCAGGTTGAGGATGTTTTTACTCTGTGCAAAGATGTTCACATCTTGACTAGAGATGAACTAGGAATGGCTTAGGTAAAGGTAAAGGTACCCCTGCCCGTACGGGCCAGTCTTGACAGACTCTGGGGTTGTGCGCCCATCTCACTCAAGAGGCCGGGGGCCAGCGCTGTCCGGAGACACTTCCGGGTCACGTGGCCAGCGTGACATCGCTGCTCTGGCGAGCCAGAGCCACACACGGAAACGCTGTTTACCTTCCCGTCAGTAAGCGGTCCCTATTTATCTACTTGCACCCAGGGGTGCTTTCGAACTGCTAGGTTGGCAGGCGCTGGGACCGAGCAGCGGGAGCGCACCCCGCCGCGGGGATTCGAACCGCCGACCTTTCGATCGGCAAGCCCTAGGCGCTGAGGCTTTTACCCACAGCGCCACCCGCGTCCCTATAGGAATGGCTTAACACACCTTTAATCTGCTGGTCTTTCCATCCTCAACATTCTTTGCTGCCTCTTAATATTCACATAGGATAGTACCAAGCAATAATATGGCTCACGTGAAGAAAGTAGGGAAATTTTCTTTATGGAAGACCTAATGGAACCTAAAATCAGGACTATAAATAGAGGAGCGTCCTAACTTAGCTAACACTTCACCGCAGGGTGAGGAATGTTAATGCCAGGGCCAAATACTTATCCCTACTTACCTTTCCTTGTTATAACAATGAATCACTGCAGGGTTGCTGTATCTCACCCCAACCTGCAATGTGGGAATAAAACCAATGGAAAAATAATGCATTCTGGCTGTAAACTACACACTCAGCTTCATTCAAAACTGTGATAGTGGTCCAACATTGCAAGTTTGTTATAAGTGACTTAGAGCCTGACCTGGAGTATTCAGTGTACAATACTCTGCTATGCTGACATAAATCAATCTCTCCCAGCCAGAGTTCCTTTCAACCTGCAATATGGGACAATGGGCTACATTTGCTATGGAATTTGCATGGGGCGGGGGAGGTAGAGTTCTTTCTCAACATTACTACTTTTGGGTAGGGGTGGGAAAGGGGTGGGTGATGCCCAGTGCCAGCTACATTAATTTTTATTTATTTATTCATTGTTTTCTATATGTATCTCTCAGTTCTGTTTGTTGGAACGTTAAAAAATGGCTTTGCAGGGCGCTTCCAGACTGGTGCTATTTTGGAGTGGGTTTTAAGCACATATGGACTAATTCAGGTTGCAGCTTTATAGCTGATGGAGAGGTCTTGTGCAACAAACCCACTTCTTTAATAGGGAAAGTGATGGGGAATTGCACTGGAACACACAGGACAGCACTTGTTTGGTGAAAGGTCAAGGTTTAGGTTGTTTAACATCCCTAGAAACACATCAGAATGAAAGCTCATTAAATAACCAATGTCGTCGTTATCTAGTCTCCCTAGAAATACACCAGGATATATATATAAAACTGCATCCCTGTTTTAGCCACTCCATTTTCTACAAACTTTTTTGGGATACAGAGATCCCAAAAGTGCCCCCGTTTATATACAGAGCTTTTTCCACCATGGTATCCAGTTTATGGAGCAAGAACCCCAAAGAGTTACAGTTGACCCCTCATTGCCTTGCAATAAAAGCTACAATGGTAATCCATTCTGGAAGTCCGTTCCAAAACCAAAGCGTTTCAAAACCAAGGTGTGCTTTCCCATAGAAAGTAATGCAAAATGGATTAATCCGTTCCAGACTTTTAAAAACAACCCCTAAAACAGCAATTTAACATGAATTTTACTATCTAACAAGACCATTGATCCATAAAATGAAAGCAATGAACAATGTACTGCAGTCGCACAATCAGTCAGTAGCTGAACTGGGTTCCACACAGTCACAAAAACAAAACAAAAATGAGCTGCAAAAACAGAACCACAAAATAAATAGCAAAAGCAGACAGACCTCAGCATAACACTCAAAACGGAAGTGTGGCATTCAAAACGGAAGCATAACACTCAAAACAGAGCATGTTCGACTTCCGAAAAAAAGTTCGCAAACCAGAACACTTTGTTCCGGGTTTGCAGTGTTTAGGTTCCAAATTGTTTGAGTACCAAGGCGTTTGAGAACCATGATACCACTGTATATTATTTCAACTGTTTTAAAGGTTAATTTTCCTCTGATTATAATTTTTGCTCTTCTGCTTTTGCTAAATTTTATGGTATTGTGTTTGATGGTATTGTATTAACTACCCCTGCTTTATATTGTTATATTGTTGTGTAAGCCACACAGAGTGGGCATTTTGCCTAGAAAGGTAGGATGTAAATATATATGCCCCAGCTCCAGCTTTTCTCTCACCTGACACCTCTAAGTAAACATGCATAGAATTGCACTATACATTATTTAACCTCCTAATTGTGTTTATGATGGGCAGGTCCCCGTCCCCCCAGCTGGAACTCACCACAACTCAGTTCCGGCATTTCTCAGGTGCCATTGCCATTCTAAGAGAACAAGGAAGGTGTTCGTGGTGAGTTCCAGCACCTCGTTTTTCTAGAAAAATAGCACTGACGACAGAGTAGTTCAAGGGTGTTAAGCTGTCACTGATCCATCTTTAGCAACCTTGACAAATGAAAAAGCAGCAGGAGGAGTGATTTCCTTTTCTCCTTTTGAACATTCCCTGCTGCTTCACCTGACTATGTCACACTTTTCTTCCTCTGAACAGATTACTGGTGTTTAGAAGACCTATATCGGGAACTTGTAAAACGTTATGTGGATGCTATTGACAAACTTCCTGGGAGACGGTCAGATCCTGCTACTATCGAAGGCTGCTCCCAACTGAAGCCAGACAACTATCTCCTGGCTTGGCACACACCATTTAATGAGAAAGGTAAGGTGGTGGTTTTTCTGAGTTGAAACTTATCCTACATCATTGTACATTAAAGTAACCTACAGTGGATTGGTAAGGAATAATAAAGCCAGGACCAGCTCAATATATTTTGCTGCCTGAGGCAAAGGACAAGGTGGCAGCCCCCCTCACCAAATGCATACACAGAAGCCAATCTGACTGGTAGAATCATAGAATTGTAGATTCTATGACAGATGGCCACCCAACCTCTGCTTAAAAATCTTACTCCAGTACAGTGGTACCTCGGGTTAAGTACTTAATTTGTTCCGGAGGTCCGTTCTTAACCTGAAACTGTTCTTAACCTGAATCACCACTTTAGCTAATGGGGTCTCCCGCTGCCACCACGCTGCCGGAGCACGATTTCTGTTCTCATCCTGAAGCAAAGTTCTTAACCCGAGGTACTATTTCTGGGTTAGCGGAGTCTGTAACCTGAAGCGTATGTAACCTGAAGCATATGTAACCCGAGGTACCACTGTACTACACTTGAGGGCAGCAGGCTAGGGGTGCCACTGAATTCAGTGGGTTTACTTCTAAGTGTAGGATTGCACTGTTAGGCTGCGAGTTCATGGACACTAACCTGACAGGAAGCCCCATTGCACAAAGGAGGGCTTACTTCTGAGTAAACATGAATTTGATTGCATTATTTTTGCAGTCTGAAGAGTTTCCCATTTTGCTGCTATCTCAGCGCTAACTGATTTAAATCAGTGTTCATTACGTAGTTTTTTTACATAGCACCAAAGAAGTACTGTTGGTTCTGCAGGCAACCACAGCTTCTTACATAGAAAGCTGCCTTATACTTAAGTCGCATTATAGGTCCATCTGGCTCAGTGTTATCTACAGTTTATGAACAGTGACTCTCCTGGATTTAAGACAGGATTGTCTCCCATCCCTTCCTGCAGATGCTGGGGACTGAACCTGGAAGCTTCTGCATTTGCAAAACAGATATTCTACGATCCTCCCCCTACATTCTCATTTAATCTACTTCTGACAATAATGCCTCGCTCAGTAATGAAGTATATAATTATTTTGATTCTTTATATGCTTTATAAGTTGCCTATAGTTACATGTGTTGATGAGTAAGGGCAGGTTTCTTCCTTGTATGGGCACTATGACCATGTGGGGAAAGATTGTACTCATTGTATAGTTTTTCAGCAATTCCATATTTGCCTGGGATGCGAAAAGCAAGCTGCCAGGAATTCCTTTTGTAGGGCACTGCGTCCTTTTGTAAGTTATCTCTGTCCAGTTTAAATGTCTATTTAAAGAGTCTTTGTTCTTGGCACAATGCCTTCTGGTCCAGATTTTTTTGTTCTGGAATTTGTGTTTCTTTTCAGGAATACAATCTGTCGTGGATCCTTTTAAGGGTCTGCACTAACCTGGACATTTTGTCCATGTAAAGCAGGTGTCAGCAAACTTTTTCAGCAGTGGGATGGTCCACTGTCCCTCGGACCTTGTGAGGGGCCAGACTATATTGGGGGGGCGGGGAGGAATGAATGAATTCCTATGCCCCACAAATAACCCAGAGGTGCATTTTAAATAAAAGGACACATTCTACTCATGTAAAAACATGCTGGATTCCTGGACCATCCACGGGCTGGATTGAGAAGGCAATTGGGCCGCATCCGGCCCCCGGACCTTAGTTTGCCTACCCATGATGTAAAGTAATCTATTTAAACCGAATTGCCCAGGGAGCAAAACGAGGCATATGTGATGCCTCTCACAGTATGTGCCGAGACGCAACTTCACTGTGGTAGTTATTGTATTATTCAGGCTTCAAATGCAACATATACATTCTGCAGAGAGATCGCTTTCCAGTCTTTAGTACTAACCATTTAGACGAAGCATTGTACGCCTTCTTCACTGGCTGCACACGGCCTCACAAGGAAAGTGCAGATTCCAGACCCAGCACTGTGTTGATGTGACACTATATCACTGGAATATAGAACCACTCAACACCAGCATCATATATTGATGCAACATCATGGCATAAACATTGTAATGCAATACGATGATTATTTTTGTCTCTCTGCAATCAACCTCGTTTGACAGTGCTGCTGCCTCTCTCCCCACTATGTCCTTCTCATGGCAATTGCTGGAAGAAAAAAGAAAAATACCTGGCAGTTTTAGCTCACTTTTCCCCCTCTGGCCCCGTTCCATGAATGAATAGCAGTTTGGTAGTGAAGCAGTTACAAGCAGTGGCGTAGCGTGGGTTGTCAGCACCCGGGGCAAGGCAAGTAATTTGCGCCCCCTAACCCGTGGATTTGCGCCCCCTAACCCGTGGATTTGCCCTAACCCCAGATGTTGCGCCCGGTGCGGCCGGCCCCCCCTGCACCCCCCACGCTACGCCACTGGTTACAAGCATGCTGCTCTCATTCATGCATAGATTGAATAGAAACCTTAGAAAGTGTTTTGAGAAGGTCTGTGTATCTCTCAAAGCAAAATCACAATAGCTATTTGAGATTCCACGTAGGATCTATATAAGGTGAGCACAACTTAACCCATATAAGCCAGTCTTCTGGAATTGCTTTCTTAAATGATGTATATGAAGTCATGTGAAGTGAGAAATGGCTATATTCATAGCCACTAGAATGCTAGCAGACATTTGGTTGGTAATTTCTATTTCTATAAAGCATGGACTATGGGAGACTTGGATTTAGAGGCTTTGTCCCTTAAAAAGTCAGCCTCCCCCCCCCCCACTCTCTTTCCAGCTTCATGTCGTAACTACCACATATATAAGTGGGTGGGGGCAACCAATTCAACAGCCAGACACCTTTTGTGTAGCCCCAGGCTTAAATACGATACGATATGATAATAAAACAAAAAAAGCTAAAAATATAGAAAAGAGTATTGTTAAAATGTAATTAAAGGTTACATTGGCTAGGGGATATTACAATAACAACAACAACAACCTTTTTAGCCAGTCCCTGCCTATCCCTTGTGAGGTGACAACAGACTATGAGGCTCTAACAGCTTAATCTTATTCATAGCTTAACATGCACCAAGCCATTCAGTCGGGTGTGAAGCATTAAACTAATAAGCAAATACCAGGACTAAGTTCCACTACTAGGGTTGAAGCACGTTCCTGTGCCTGACAAGCTGGACACAGCACAGTTGGCATCAACGGCTGGCAGCCACGGTTTCTATGGAGAAAAAGGCCTCATAGGCCTAGTGCTGAGTTTTGAAAAGGGTCAGGGTTTCAGGTTATCCTGCAACCTTATTCTCCGGCCTGGAAACCTTGTCTCTGTATCTCTGGTATGGAAATGAACTCTGCTACTTGTTTTCTTTATGTATGAACAATGAGTGGCTATTTACCCCTGTATGAACTTAGGTTGATGACACTTGAGTTGTCATCAAAGGCCTTGCTTCAGACGCCTGCCCTTTTGAGATACTGAGAGTGGTGATGGGAGACAGTCAGGGCCTCTTGTGTCATGGTCCTGGGTCTTTGGAAAATCCTCCTCAAAAAGGGCTGCTTGGCACTGACAGTGCTTTCCTATAGACAGCTAATTATTTTATTGTTATTGATTCTTACCACTGTTTTCAATGCTGCTGTTACTTTTTTTTTTAATGTTTTGCTTATCTTGCAACTTTATATGATGGAAGCTATATTGTGTTAAGAGGCGGCCTACATGAGTATTTGGATTTTGGGGGATTTTTGTATGGTGTTGCTTATTGTTGATGCTTTATATTGTTGTTGTTTAATCTGCTGTTTATTAATTGATGTTTTTTGATTGGGGACTCAGCTATATGGCTGCAAATGTAATGTTTTAAGCGCATTATACAAATGTGACACTAGATGGCTCTAGTGAGCTAATGGCAAATTCCACATACTGTATATTTTTAAACTTTTTTTAAAGCACTATCACAGCATTTTTAAGATATAGGTGTGTAGATTCAGCCTGGCTTTTATGTCTTTATTATTGTTTTAACTTATATTTCCACATTCCTGCCCTTTAAACACCTCCAAGGTGGCTTGCAAAAGGTCATCTAACAATATCAAGATAAAACTCACTTCAATTAATGTAGTAGTAGTAGTAGTAGTAGTAGTAGTAATAATAATAATAATAATAATAATAGCCCGGGTAGCAATACAGCTGGATAATGGAGGGATGTGATTGCCTTCCCTGCTGCGGCCTAAGCAATGGGCGTTGGTGCTTGGGGAGAGGGAACTCGCTGCTAGGAGCTGTTTCTAGGCTTGGTGTAAAAGTTGTTGCTTTCCTTCTCTCTGAGATCCCAGATCAGCAACCTCCAGCTTTTAGGATTTTTAGGATTCTTTCAAAATATTGTAAGTTACTTCAATGGAATATGGGATATAATAATAATAATAATAATAATAATAATAATAATAATAATAATAATAATAATAAATTTTTTTATTTATACCCCACCCTCCCCAGCCAAGACCGGGCTCAGGGCGGCTAACAAGCAATAATAAAAACAAGTTGAATGAATACAACTTAAAAACAAGATTAAAATACAACATTAAAATATTGAAGCATTAAAATATTAAAATGCAGCCTCATCACAGGAGGAGAAAGGAAAAAGAAAAAAGAAAGAGGGGAAGGGAATCAAATTGGCTCCAAGCCAAAGGCCAGGCGGAACAACTTTGTGTTACTGGCCCTGCAGAAAGAAACAGATCCCGCAGGGCCCTGGTCTCATGAGGCAGAGCGTTCCACCAGGCCGGAGCCAGAGCTGAAAAGGCCCTGGCTCTGGTTGAAGCTAATCTAACTTCCTTAGGGCCCGGGACCACTAGGGTGTTGCTATTAATGGACCTTGAGGCTCTCCATGGGGCATACCGGGAGACAAACAAAAATGCACTCAAAATATATTACATATATAACAATCCAGCGAAAGTGAATGTTTTATTGAATTGATTTCATTAGGAAATTCAGCAAGGGAGAACACTGAACATGTCTACTGAGAAGCAAGTCCCACCAAGTTTGATGGGACTTACTCCCAAATAAGTGGGGTACAGAAATATATAGTCACACACAGGCTTATGCAAAGCAGGGGGGGGGCAGCTAGGTACATTCGCCCTGGGCCTTGGAGGGCTTGGCTGGCCGGGGGGCAGGGCACAGGTTGGCCTGCCAAGGGACCACCTGCTTTTTTTGTTTGAGTTTATAACTTTATTCTAACAAGACTCCCAACTAGGGCCTCAGACAAGCTCTGCACGGGCCTGGTCACAGCCTTAGCTCTCATGTTAACATCAACAGGACTTAAAAGGTGTTTCATTTTGGATTACCACACCCTATATACGTATGTATACAGAATTATAATTACTATCTTCCTCCCAGCTTAGCAATGAGCCACCTGTTGCCCCCCACAAGGGCCGTGCAGAGCTTCTCTCAGGTCCAGGGTGGCTGGGAGGTATGGGGCATTCTTAAACATGACAGTTTAAGTCTGGCGTGCCCCTGGTGGGGGTCCCCTGGTCAGCATAGCCCCCTGAGGGCTAGGGCAAGTGTACCTGTCTTCCCCCATCCCTCTTCATGGGCCTGCCTCCCTCCTTCAGAGTTCTCGGACTCCAACTACCAGCTTCCCAGCAGCCTTCTGGCTCCCACACCACTTCAAAATTCACTAACATCACCAGCTACAATCAAACGTGATTCAAATTATCGTTCATGACTCGTTTGCCTTTTTGTTGCTGTTGACAATAGGTTCAGGATTTGGAGCAGCTACAAAGGCCATGTGCTTAGGGATGAAATACTGGAAGCCTGACAGGCTGGAAACTCTCATCGAAGTGAGCATTGAAGTTGGACGAATGACTCATAACCACCCTACAGGTAATGTCTAGGCAAATCGACCTGTTTTGGTTAGGATGTATTGACTCTGGGTTGCCCTGCCCCTTGCAAGACTGGCACTCCTGCCAAAGCTCTGGTTGATCTGTGTGTGTGGCTTGAGGTCTGTTAGCAGCATTTGAAAGCAATTGAAAAAAATGCAAGTAGCACAGAACGCAGTCGCCAGGTTGTTGACAGAGACGGGGCAATCTCAACATAAAACACCAGTCATGGTGAGCTCCCGTTGCTCTGTCCCAGTTCCTGCCAACCTAGCGCTTCAAAAGCATGCCAGTGCAAGCAGATAAATAGGTACCACTGAGGCATGAAGGTAAACGGTGTTTCTGTCCGCTCTGGCACTCGTCACAGTGTCCCATTGTGCTAGTAGCATTTTAGTCATGCTGGCCACATGATCCAGAAAGCTGCCTGTGGACAAATGCCGGCTCCCTTGGCGAGATGTGTGAGATGAGTGCCGCAACCCCATAATTGCATTTGACTAGACTTAGCCAGCCAGGGGTCCTTTATCTTTTATCTTTTTACCTTACCTGCACTAATTGCCAATTTGTTTCCAAGTCAAATTCAAAGTAGTGGTTTTGACTTTTCAAAGTATTGCATGGATTGGGAGCCCAGTACCTCGAGGACGACCTTTCCCCATATGAATCTACCTCGATTTGAAGAAGGGAATCTCTGTATGTTCCCTGCAAAGATGTTCAGAGGGTGGCAATAGGAAAACAGATGTTTTCTGTGGTAGTCCTATGCTTATGGGACACTCTCCTCTTGAAAGCTTGTCTGCTGCTAACATTGTCATCTTTTCAGCACCAGGAGAAGATGTACCGTATTTATTTTCCCTGGCATTTATCCAACAATAACAGTCTGGCTTTTAGCAGCTATTTCTTTTGGGACCATTCTTGGGTGGTATGGTTGCTTGCAAGTGATTATTGTAGGCGAACACATTTAGTATGTTGCATTGTTTTAAATGGACATGTCTCTTATAGATTTTTTTCTTTTGCAAGTTGCTTCAAGACTTCTTTGATGGTGGGAAACAACACATAAATTCAATAAACTAAATTGTATTCAATAAACTACACTTACCCTGTGTTCTTCTCATAATGCAGGGGTGGAGAGACACTTGCAGGGGAAAGCTGGTGGGTGGGGAGAGGTGTTTAACCCTTCCCTGCCCTTCAGTTTCCCCTTGCAAATGGCCCTGTGTAGTTTTTAATAGTTCCCTGTCCCCATCTGGGCTCCTAAACTGGAAGGAAGCCCAGTCAAGGGGGTGGGTGGATTGCAGTACCATTTGGACAGAGGAAACCTAATATAGTGTTCAAGTATGAAACAGGAAATAAATGTGCGTACACACACAACAAATTTAACATGTTCACCTAGAAGCTCCTATTGTTTCAGTGGGCATAACTCTCAAATTAGCATACATAGGCCTGTAGCAAACCTAAGGTGCTTTTTGCTCAGTGCAGTTGTGGCTGGAGCTTCGCCTGCATAAGTGCTTGGGGGCTCTTTCTTGCAAGGATTCTGCAGTGTGCCATATCACAATTGCAATATGTCAGATTCAAGTTCTGCAGTAAAAGCACACACACCCCAACTGCAATTCTTGATGCATGAAGATAGGAATAGGGGTGGGAGCACTGGAGGAAAAATGGGGGAGGAGGAAAGACAAGAAAAGTGCTAATGGGATGGCTGGACCAGTAGGAAGACGAAGGAGCAGGTTGGAGAACCACTGGCAGTAAAGACAAGCCTCAGCTTGACTATATCTCCTACTTCTGAGATCTGGGGGGGATGAGGAAATGTTGTTTCTCCCACCCACCCAACCAGCCAGCCAGCCACACTCATTTATGACTCTTCCTCTTTCTCTATCCACTAGCCTGGTAAGTGGAACAGCAGTGGTCTGGATTCTGAGAGCCATTGCTTGGGGCACACATCTGTTCTGCAGCTTCACCTGCCACCAGTCTGGGGGGGAAACAATGCAATATGCCCACCATCAGAATTGCAAAATTACTGTAGGTCAGTAGAAGCAATAACCAGAAACAGTTGCATTCTGAGACCAGGTTAGGCTGTAGTCCAGTCTGACATGAAAACAGTGACACCATGCAAAACCACTGGTTAATCAGAGCAAGAAACTGTTATGGTTAAACTTCTGATCAATCTGTTTTAGGTCTGTTCATACTGAGTTCAGCGGAATGACATGCAACATATTATGAATTCCTTTTAATTTTCAGCAGTTTGTTTTCGTGATTTTCATTTTCGGTAGCTCTAAGGGCCATAAAAGCAGTTGTTTTAAACCTATGCACCATTCTAATGTTATCCTCATTAAGATCAATTGGACATAGACATGTAAAAGAAGTCATCACCCTGGAATGTTAATCTCAGCCAACAATCATCACATATCAGATGGCTCCCTCCTAAGTAGAGACACAAGTTGTAAGTCATACGTATTTGCCGAAGTATTCCATTATGCCAGTTCTCCCCAATCTTGTTTCATTACTTTAAATGATAAATGCTCACACAATCTTGCTTGTTTTCTAGGTTTTAAAATGGCAAAATAAAGTTGCAGACTATGTGACTTTTAAGTGTTTGGCACACTGCATGAAGGATCTGTATTGAATGCTAAGGATGACAGTGATTAATTGGGTTCAGTAAATCTATCAGAATTGTCACCTTATTTATTTTTTTAAACTCATGCGCTTTTATTGGCAGTTTAGCTCTCAGGAATAGAGTAGATGAAGCATTTCCTCCAGTGGAGATTAAATGGTGGGAAAAAGGCTCACATGGTTTCTGTGTTATAAAGGCACAGTATCTTGACATGATAGATCACTAAAATAACAGGCACATTGTAATTAACACAACAGCCAAATCGCTCATTCTTTGGAGGACATCAATGCCATAATTGAAAAGGAAAAGTAATTGTCTGCAGCAGTGCCCCCAGCACCTGACCAACATTTTATAGGGGAAACCTCCAACTAAAAATCCCCATTTAAAATAAGCAAATAGAAAAGAACCTACCCAAGTGAGGCTGGCACAAACCTCCACACATACACTATGTAAAAGAACTAGGCAGAGGGCCTTCTCGGTAGTGGCACCCTCCCTGGAACGCCTCTCTGTGGTCAGGGGTTGAAAGTAGTGATGAAGGCTACAATCCTAACTCCAGTTGACCTAAGAATAAACCCTTCTGGGTTCAACAGGACTTCTGAGTAGTCATTGCACCAGTCAGTTATATACACATACAGTAATGCTATTTGAAGTTCAATACCTGTTTTATCGGGAACAAAAAAATATTCCCGAAGAAAGGCATATAGCTTGAAATGTGTGCATGTTGTCTTTCTTTGAGCTTAATAAATGCAGTTTCTTATGCATCTGTACGCTGATTTCTCCTCCTTTTTGGTGCTACTTGGTGCCATCGTCATCACCATTTTTCTATGCTCCTTTCAGGGTTTTTAGGATCACTGTGCACAGCTCTGTTTGTTTCATATGCAATACAAGGAAAGCCACTGGTGCAGTGGGGAAGAGAAATGATGAAGGTTGTCCCAATGGCTGAAGAATACTGCAAGAAGACGATTCGGCACATGGCAGGTAACATTGCACAATAAAAGGTAAAGGTAAAGGTACCCCTGCCCGTACGGGCCAGTCTTGACAGACTCTAGGGTTGTGCGCTCATCTCACTCTAGAGGCCGGGAGCCAGCGCTGTCCGCAGACACTTCCGGGTCACATGGCCAGCGTGACGAAGCTGCTCTGTCGAGCCAGAGCCGCACACGGAAACGCCGTTTACCTTCCCGCTAGTAAGCGGTCCCTATTTATCTACTTGCACCCGGGGGTGCTTTTGAACTGCTAGGTTGGCAGGCGCTGGGACCGAGCAACGGGAGCGCACCCTGCCGCGGGGATTCAAACCGCCGACCATGCGATCAGCAAGTCCTAGGCGCTGAGGTTTAACCCACAGCGCCACCCGCGTCCCAATTGCACAATATGCAATTTCAAATTCACACGTAAGGTGCATAATTGAAGTGTTTATGCTCTGGTAGCTTAATTTACCTACCTGCCATTTCAGGTGTTGTCTGTTTCAATCTTGAACTCAGAAGATTTTATCATGAGCCTAGAGAGAGAGAGAGATGCTACCTGCCAAATGAGGTTCCTCCTAGCAGATAGGGACAAGGACATACTGCCCCAGTGGCTTCCTTTTTAATCTCCATCTTACCCGAAAAGGTTCTTAATGAATCACCCCTCTAGGGAATGCACAGGGTGAAGCAGAACAACCAAGTACCTTGTGATCCTCAACAGCCTCACTCCTGTCCCTTTTAAATGTATCCTAGTGTTTTGAAATGTTTTAACTCGTAATGCCAATAAAGGTGTTTGTATTTGTCAATTTGCTACCTGTCCCTCTTCTCTGAATCCTTGCTCTAGGAATACAGTATACCTATATGCACAATTTAAAAAACCGAAACCCATATTTGGATAGTGATGCAGGCGATTACTGACAAATAATAGTGTTCTTTCTCAGAAGTTCTCTGGCTTTTAGCTAAAGTTCTTCTTCTTCTTCTTCTTCTTCTCC